>NW_027055747.1:0-7000 GCF_011386835.1 Chrysemys picta bellii | reverse complement strand
TGCTGCTTGATTTAATTGCAAACAGAGCGAGGGAAACCACCAACAACCAAAAAGGAAGTAAGCATACAACCCAAAATGCTCTGAGAAAATCCCGTAATGACCACTTTACTACAAATAGGAACCACAAAGACTAACCATTCCTAGCAGCAGATTTCCCAATGGGCAGCCGTGTACCTTCACTTATGTACAGCTCACAAAAGGAAATAGGCATTGACAACATGAGGTAGCCTATATTCCTGACTATTGATTTTGCTGTGCAATCCACTACACCCGCTAGAGTAACAGATGTTCCAGTGGGTAGGCCACTAGCTTTGGATTTGGGAGACACAAGGTTCAAGTTCCTGCTCTGCCACAGACATACTGTGTGACCTTGGACAAGTCACTTAGCCTCTCTGTGACTCAGATCCCCATCTGTAAAATGGGGATAAAGCATTTCCCTACCTCACAGGGGTGCTGTGAGGTTAAATACATTAAAAGACAGTCATTCTGATATTAGGTAACGAAGACCCTATAAATACCCAAGATAGAATTCTTGTGGTACCAGGGTAAGTAATTACAAAGAAATGTTAGTTATTTCCTCTCTACCACACTAACGTGTTCATGCTAGCAGGTTTTGTATTACAGAACACATGTACTAGAAGGGCTTCCTCATTAAGGGCTCCAGTGTCTAGCATACACACACAAAAGCAGTTTCCAGACATCTCTATCAATTTATTTGTATGACTGGATGTCAATTTTGAGGGTCAATGACCAGTTTAGAAAATGAGGTTTTTTTTTTCCTGTGCTACATTCATGATGAAAACTCCCTCTGCCCCCATTAGAAGTTTACCACAGTGAGAAGCACGGGAGAAAGCTCAATAAGTGATCTTTTGAATATATGATTAGCCAGCAAGTTCCCTCACTTATTGGTGAATGAGCATGTCATTACTGACTCTAGCCAAGATATACCATGGCCAGTGAAGACTGGAGATTTATCCCTATCCCCAGGGTGTCCAAACATTTCAAAGCGAGGCCTTCCCAATGTGAGAGACAGTTGGATGAGTTCTTTAAAAAGAAGAATCACAGAAAGTAGAAATTAGCAGAAAGCTAATGTTCAGAAAAGGAAGTGAGGTTCAATTGTCCTGAATTGTTATTACTGAAGCTCATCTGCTTATTATGCAGAATTTGATGTGCTTGGCTTGTATTTCCCTCCCAGGCTGTCCTGCCCTCTGTTGGCAGAAGAATATAATGACTCATCCCTCTGTGCAAGTGCAACATTACTCAATTACATCACATTTATTACCTAAGAATGATTTATTGCAGAAAAGACACTTGCATGGTAGAGTGTTGGTTTACATTACTCAGGGCTACACTGTGACAATACATTAGCCAAGGGAGCCAGGAGTATTCCCATGGTGCCATCTTTTTAGAACACGTAGTTCCCTCTGCACCTGACCAGCTCTGCCACAATGTTAACTTTAAGGGTAGATGTTGGGTGGTCTACTGCACTTTTGTCCAGGTGGTTTGAAATTCTCCCCAACAGCTTCTACTAAGCAAGGGTTTTGTGTTTACCAATTTAATTATGTGTGCTGCTCCCAACCTCCATTGCCGCAAACTGAGACTAGTTTTTGCAATTGGTGCAATACAATCAGATATTTCAGATGAGACACACCATGGATTATTGTATGGCCATAGATTCAGAAAATTAACTGTATCAACTGCCTTGCCTATTAGGGAATGGTGGTAATTATTTGCTGAGGATGGTGAACAGGACCTACAAGTTACGAGGGAAAGTTGGAGCTGATGTTATCATTAGATAAACAGCTTGCTTGATGAGTCAGAAGACACTGGCTGTATTGATATGACAACATGGACAGAAAGTGAGGAGTACATGAAACAGTCATGCCTTGCAATAAAGATGATGGCTCACTAGCCCTAACATTGGCTGTTCAACAATGTAGGCTCTTAGAGATCCCATAAGGAAGGGCCATGATGTAGAAAAGGATTCAGCCTATTTTTAAAAAAAAAGGCTACAGAGAAAGGTTGACATGGTCACTTTAAATGTATATTCATTTATATATTACTCCTTCTGCACATTCAAAGAGGCAACCCAACCTATTCCAAATCTCATTTTATGTATGATTGTCAACACTTCCCTGTGGAATCTACTTCCTCTATAACAAATTACACTATTAGAGTTTTTATTATGCTTTGGCACAAAGTCTCAAAAAGTACTCGAGCTCAAAGCTGCTGTCATGTTTCAGGGGACTGAGGGGAAATGACAAGATGTATTTCAGCAGTCTGTGTTCAGTTTATGTTAAATAGCACTTTTGTGGAACTGGTCTTTGTAGACTCCTTCTGCCACTGTGCCATTGACATGTTTTTCACTATATCTGAAGTGCATTCAGTTAGGCTAGGAGGAAGTTCATGGTTTTTAACCCCATCCTCCTCAGGGCCGGCTCCAGGCACCAGCCCAGCAAGCAGGTGCTTGGGACGGACAACGGAGAGGGGCAGCACGTCCGGGTCTTTGGTGGCAATTCGGCGGCGGGTCGCTCACTCCCTCTCGGAGCGAAGGACCAGCCGCCGAATTGCCGCCGAAGACTGAAGTGGCAGTGGTAGAGCTGATCGCGGCTTTTTTTTTTCCCTTCTGCTTGGGGCGGCAAAAACCCTGGAGCCGGCCCTGATCCTCCCATTAGTATGTTCATGGCAGAGAAGTTAGATAATCACATGAAATACGCTCGCTGGAAGCTTGAGCATGACACTACTTTATTTCTTAGAATTCAGAATGATAAAACAGAGACACAAAGCAGGCTGCTCCCTAAGACAGAGACTCAACTCACCCCACCCTGCCTTACTCTAGTCTGCCTGCAAACCCAACTGCTGCTTGCATTCTTCCCCACAGAGCCCCCCTCGTCTGCAAGCAGGACAACGAAAGCCTCTGAGCTTTTAGAGTGGTAGCTCTACAATTTGATATGCCACAAAAGGACAAGCTCATGCGGCTTCCACATTATCCCCTACTGGAGGTGGAGCAGACAGCAGAGTGTATTGGTCCGGGAGTGAAGCTACCATTTTTCAGACAGCCTGAACTCCATGGGCTCAACAGATCACTGTCCCACAGATCTTGCCCTGTAAGCAGCCACCCTAGGTACCCTCTGCAGCACTGACAGCATGGCTCTTCCATGTTGTTTTGCCATTAGCTGCACTCATCTGACTGTAAATCCTCTACGGTGTTCAAGAAAATAGGGGAGGTTGGAAGCTCTTTGAGGCACTCACCATCTTTTTCTTCTGTGTTCATACCATGCCTAGAACAATGGGGTCTTGGCCCATGACTAAGGCTCCTAGATGTAATGGTAATATATTAATACTTCTACTCAGAGCTACAGTTCTTATGCTTGTTTTATTGTAACTTACAATGTCCTGAGTGGGGACATGCTGCACAGAGTGGCCACTCATTGCTGACCACAACTGTGCCCCCCCCCCATGTCTCCTAATTTGGCTTTAGTTCTACTATGTAAAAAGTTGTAGATCAGAAGAATTACATTGATTTTGCCAACTTGGATTTAAGGAAAATCCTGGTAGGTTAAAACTGTGGGACTCCCCTCTTTGAGTGCCCCTTTAAGTAGGAAATATAAATATTTTCAGTCACTGGAAACAAAGCTACTGTATTTCAGAGAGGGAAATGAGCCTGAAGCCACATGTTTCTCACACATGTATATTTTAGTTGTGCGAGTTACTAGACAGGAGGACTTTTTTGGGTGAATTCTAGTAAGCCTAAACATTATATTGCATAGTAAGGTTCTCTTATTGCTCAAGAACAGTCTTCCCTAGAAGCAGTTCATATAGTAACAAACTCAGACTGGAAATTCTGATCAGTGGCTACTTACATCCAGTAAGGAAAAGCTTCAGAGTTTGAATTATATTAAATAGACTGGACTGAACTCCCTGTTTGTTCTAGTTTCCTTTCTTGAGAGAACAATTGGTAACATCTAATTGCTTTGCAACTTCTTCTAAACAGCAACGCTGCTCTTAACAATAAGTGCCAGGTAACTAGTCATTGCTTCTATTCTCCTTTAAATTACTGATGGTGTTAGTCAAGAGAAGTGTCATATGGCCCCAGTCAGATGGCAGGCAGATTTTGAAAAAGTCTGTTTGGAAAACACTCCGCCCGTGTAAGGCTAAAAACAACTGACCCAGATCGAGGCACTCATTTATAATTCTTCCCTTTACAGTCTATTTTGCCTCTCTCCAACTCTCTTCTTTGAATCAGTGTTCAAAGACACTGAGTGAAGTAGAGAACACAGGTTAGAATCCATGTGTTTCCAGCACAAAGGAAGCAAGAGACTAAGGAGCCTATCTGACTTTAGTTGTCTTCATGCCTCCTACTAAGAGACGAAATTATTCTATCTACGTGGGTTATGTTTGTATGAGGGAAAATAAAAGATATACTAGGAGAAAAGCAGAAACTAGGCTAGCCTGCAGAACCTTTTAGCCAGATCAGTGGGGAGCAGGTGCCCACTGAGAGTGCATTGGTCTGATACTTGATAGGGGACATCACAAGAGTTACAGTGCTGTGTTTGGTGTTCAAACTTTGTTAGCATGCTGTGGAAAGTTACAGTTTAAAATTCAGTACCATCTGGAGTTCTGGCACAGAAACACTAGAGGCTGTCTGTTAAATGCAGTTTTGTTGTAGCCAGACCTGAAGAAGAACTCTGTGTAAGCTTGTCTCTCTCACCAAACAGCAGATGGTGCTATAAAAAAATGTAACTTCACCCACCTTGTCTCTGTGTGTTAAATAGTACATTTTAGCACAATAGACCACATACAAGGTGATGGTAATTTTAGTTCCACCTAATTTGAATAAAATCTATCAAGTTCTGAAGTCTTAATGATCACTCCACTTCCCCAGAGTAAGAGGATTGGAGAAGTAATGGTCTGTCCTCTCACATAATGAGAGAGGGAGCTTTGAGATGCTGGCTAACAATTGTTCATCCCCAGACAAGTGTGCTGTACCAGCACATCCATGCCCCAGGGACCACGGTGTGATCCCTGAGGGCATTTAGCCTGCCAAGATGAGAATCAGTTGTCTGTCAGTAAACACATCACTATATGCCCCTAGGAAGGTTAATTAGGTGTTCTGTATGTTGTCTGCTATACAGCAATTACTCCTGGGGGAATTCTGTGCCAAAAAATAAAAAATTCTGCACAAAAAATAAAAAATTCTGCACACAATATTTTAAAATTCTGCAAGATTCTGCATATATTTTGTCAAAATAATGCAATATAAATCAAGCTGGTTTCAATTATTTTGGTAATTTATTTAAACTACAATACAATGAATGGAGAATGGAAGTGGGGAGCATTTGAGGAAATCACCAACCCCCCTCTGTCTAATAGTAATGTAGCTAGTATTGAACCTTTTCTTCTAGTTATTAGTCAACAAATGTATGCAGCTATATGCTCAGTGTTACATCATAGGCAACTAAAGAGCAAGTGAGGGCTGGGGACTCAAACTCACAAATTTATACTGGCTACTGACCATCTCCAGGAAGGTCAGTGGCAAACAGTTCATGGAGCACGTTTTGATAGGAAATTTTTTCAGTCCAATAATTTAGACCAGTTCTAATCACTAAAGCACCATAAGCATTTATAAGACCTTACTGTCCTTTACAACGTAAAGGAGCCTTAAAATTTTTACACCTGTTTTATACTTCTGGGGGAATTCACTAAGAACAGTGGGAACAATTCACTAAGCAGGTAGGCTGCTACATTCTGCTCCACCTGAGGGAACAGAGCCTGCCCCATTCCTACCTCTTCAGAAATACCCCAAAGCCCTGCCCTCTCCATGCCTAGCATGCCACAATAGCGAGCAAGAGGTACAGAGTGTCTCTCTCTTACATATGCATGACTGCCCAGCTCCCCCGGGTGCTCTGGGTGCCCAAACTGACCTGCCTGCACTGCCGGGGAGGGGGCACATGACTGCTCTTGCGGCTTCCTTTTGCTTCCCTGTCAGAAATCATTTTTCTGCAGAGAAGCACAGAAATCTGCAGGGACCATTAATTCTGCGCATGCGCAGTAACACAAAATTCTCCCAGGAGTAAACAATGTTGCCATCAGCAAACTGACAGGACAAACCCCAAGCTTCACAGATCCTGATGAAGAGTCCATACCAGATTTTGGTATCAACCAACCATGACATCATGATGACTAGGAGACACCAGCCTGTCTGACACCAGTTAACGTACGTCATTGCTCAAGTCCCTGAGTTGGGGTGTGCCTATTACTCTGACCCTGGAGTACAGTGGTAGGTCATGTTATATATGGTCCTGGCCAAGGAGTATAACTATGTCCATCTCAGGTGCCCCCAGAAGGATCACCTCCAGGATGCCGCAATCCTGCTGAGAAAGTGTGGGAACCACATCCTGCTCTGACTGGGCCTTTGGGAGCATTTCCCCCCTCTCCAGTTGACCCTGGTAGAGGTACCTCCATTTTACTTTCAAATCTTTCTTGTCCCAGCCAGCTCCTCACCACAGCATTCTCTCTCTTTCCTGGATTTCCCTCCAGACACAATGAGTTCAGCCGTGGAAAGGGTCACCCGTGAATCTCCCCATATAGAAGAGAGCTGTGGTTAGATTTGGGCAAATAAATTCACCAAAAAAAATCAGTTAAAAACCCTGTTTGGCTCAAACAAATTGACCTGTAATGGTGTGGCACCCACCTCTTGCAAGCAAACCCTTCTGGATGGGTGTGACTGTGGTCTTTAAATAGTCTCTGGTATCAGGCCATACCCTCAGGGCTTCCTCCCTGGAGGCAATGGTTTTGCACTCTTGGTCTACTCCGGCCCCAGCCTCCAGTTTGGCTACTAAGTAGTTCAGTTCCCCTTCTGGGGGGTTCTCGCTGTCCAATTGTAGGCCAGTTCCCCAGTGGCCTATGAGGGGGGCAGGCCCAAACACTATTGAGAGTCCCAGCCCAAGGATCCTAAGAATAGGAACCAGGTACTGCCATATCCCTTTAACTAAAACAC
>NW_027055746.1:0-7000 GCF_011386835.1 Chrysemys picta bellii | reverse complement strand
CTCCCCTTCCCACAGACATTTGCACTGATGACATGTAGCTTTTAAAAATGCCTTTTCCCAATGTAATTAATGAGGTCTATTCCAGTCTTCGGGCTGGGGGTTTGTTATTTAATATTTTTATATAGCACCGTAAGTGGGGATTGGGGACATGTTTTGTCGACTTTGTATAGCACCATAAGTGGGGATAGTGCTTTATAAAGAGAATAAATATATCCCCCATATTTCTCTGCACTTACTATCTCAGATCCTGATGCTTCCAAAGTAATGCACATTGGAAAACATAATCCAACTATATGCACAAAACGATGGGAGTTTTGCTCCCTTTGTCAACAGATCGTGTCCACATTCGGGGCACCATTGTTGACAAGATGAGCAATGCACTGTGAGTGTGTATCCCACAGTGCCTGGTGACATCATCTGTCGCTAGGTGTTGTGGGAAGGCGGAAACGGAGCGAGGTGCATCCTGGGATGTGCAAAATGTCCCATCATGCACTGCTTTGTGTCCCAGCCCTCCAATGGTTTCCGGCTTCCTTTTGCGCCGTTTTTCCAACTATCAGTCTTTGCAAGCGCGCGGCAGCATCTGCAATGAGAGAGGATGGATCCCGCACTTCTCTCCTATGCGCTGTTAGCTGTCGTGAGGACATTGCACATGGCAGTACCGTTACTCGCAAAGTTACTGACAGAAGGAATTGCAGGCACCCGAGTGTGATATGGACAGCAGTAACTTATCAATGCTTTTGGCATTCACAGAGCAGCTGCATATGATAGACCGTCGCTTTTGGGCTGGGGAAACAAGCCCTGGTTGGTGGGATCGCATTGTCATGCAGGTGTGGGTTGATGACCAGTGAGTACAGAACTTTAGGATGTGTAAAGCAACCTTCCTGGAGCTATGTGCTGAGCTGGCCCCTGACCTGCGGCACAGGGACACCGGAATGAGAGCTGCCCTTTCAGTAGAGAAGCATGTTGCAATCGCTGTGTGGAAGCTGAGGAATCCAGACTGCTACCGGTCAGTTGCAAATCAATTTGGAGTGTGGAAGTCCACTGCTGGGGCTGTATTACTCCACGTGTGCAGGGCAATAAATCGCATGCTGCTGCAGAGGACTGTGACTCTGGGAAATGTACATGAAATAGTGTCTGGCTTTGCAGAGATGGGTTTCCCTAACTGTGGCGGGACGATTGATGGCGCACACATTACAATTTTAGCGCAAAATCACCTTCCCTCTGAATACATCAGTAGGAAGGGATACTTCTCTGTGGTGTTGCAGGCGCCTGTGGATCACCGTGGGTGTTTCAGAGACATCAATGCAGGCTGGTCTGGAAAGGTGCATGACGCTCACATCTTCAGGAACAGTGACCTGTACAGAAAGCTGCAGGCGGGGACTTTCTTTCCAGACCAGAAGATCACAGTTGGGGATGTGGAAATGCGCATAGTAATCCTGGGAGACCCGGCTTACCCCTTACAGCCCTGGCTCATGAAACCTTACACAGGGCCCCTGGACAGCAGCAAGGAGCGGAGCAGGTGCTGCATGATAGTTGAAAGTGTCTTTGGCCATTTGAAAGCTCGCTGGAGGTGTCTCTGTGGCAGGTAGACCTTACTGAGGATAATATTCCTGTGGTCATAGCCGCGTGCTGCACTTTGACAATGAGGGGCACTAACACATGTCTGCCGTGGAGGTGCTTCCCTGGGGCATCCATGTTAAATTTTGGGGCCCAAGATCCATGTGAGAAAATGCTTTAGAAGCCTGTTCCCGATACTGCACTTATTGCTATACGATTTTGTAGAACACAGAATAAAAACATTGTCCCATTAGAAACCTTTGCCTTTATTTATTGTTAAAACCTCACAAGTGTATGGAGCACCAACCCTCATTGTCCAAGCTGTGAGAGGGGGTGGAGTGATGGGGAAACTGAGGAGCACTGTGAAGTGAAAAGGGAGTGTGTGGGCGTAGGGGGGGGTGGGGTTGGCAAAGAATTGTGCATGTGCACATGCTGCAGTGGAGGTCGACCCCAGATCTGTTCAGTCTGCAGCTGTATTAAAGACTTGAGCATCTGTGTCTGATCTTCCATAACTTTTATCATCCGCTCTGTCGCTTGCCTAGCAAATGCTGCATTCCCTTTTCTGTCCTGTCTTTCGGCTTCCCAGCACTCTTTGTGTTCCGTAGTCTGTCTCTCATCGCGCTGCAGCACCTCTCTGAACATATCTTCTTTGCTGGGTCTTGGCTTCTTCCTTATCTGCCAAAGCCGGTCGGCAGGGGTGCGTGGTGCGTTCCTCGAGGTCTTGGCTGCTGTGGACAATACATAGAAGAGGGATTGTTACAGGGGATGGATCACTTGATGATTACCTGTTCTGTTCATTCCCTCTGGGGCACCTGGTACTGGCCACTGTCGGAAGAGAGGATACTGGGCTAGATGGACCTTTGGTCTGACCCAGTATGGCCATTCTTATGTTCTTACATTCCAGCAAACGATTGAAACATTTTGTTAACAAGGGCCTTTTGCAACTAGTAGCAATCACTTTATCACTGGCTCTGGGCAGGCACACTGCTCCGCAAGCACCCCAGTCATGGTGAGTGTCGGGATCGGGGGGAGGGTGGTTG
Source organism: Chrysemys picta bellii (assembly GCF_011386835.1). Classification (NCBI taxonomy): domain Eukaryota; kingdom Metazoa; phylum Chordata; order Testudines; family Emydidae; genus Chrysemys; species Chrysemys picta. Next base: position 4,403 of record NW_027055746.1, on the reverse strand, counting down.
TGCGTATGGAGAATACAGTCACGGTTTGCAGTGCAGCTTTGCAGGGAACTCATTCTAAAATTATCACACACTTTTCCACAGGCGGGCACACCTCTAGCTGACATCTCACTGCTGCAGGTAAGCAGGGAAACCAGGGCGCAACTACTGCATGCTTGTGGCTTTCACCCCGGTCTATATGCAGCTCAGCTATGTGCCGCTTTGTTCCCAGCTCCAGCGATTGCTAAATGGCAGGGGACAGTTTCCTACAATGGGGGAACTAACAAGGCTGCAATCCCTTGGAATCTGTGGCAGAGGATTAACAAGTACCTCTTGGAAACTTTCCAGAGCCCCTCTCTGGAGATTTCCATGGAGATCTTGATGTCCATCGACACCCTGCTTGGCAATACAGATTAGCTGCATAGGACGATGTCCAGCTCTCATAAAAACACAACCTGCCTCCCACTCTTCTATTCCCTACACAAGCCACAGCAATTTACCTGGTGTCTCATCTGCTTCCTGCTCCCCGGAGAGCACTTCTGGAGTGGAGAAAAGTTCCTGGCTGTCTGCCCCACCTGAAGACCCCTCTGGGAGCTACACATCCTCTTCTACCTCCACTTCTTCATCCAGAATTTCAGACTCCGGGTTAGCTACTCTTTTTGCTGCCTCTGAAGTATCCACGGGGCTATCGACAATGGAAGTGGGGTCACCACCGAGGATAACATTCAGGACCTTATAAAAGCAGCAGGTCTTAGGTGCAGCACTGGAGCAATGGTTTGCCTTCCACACCTTATGGTACACCTGCCTCAGCTCCTTTATCTTCGCTCTGCACCGCTGCGTGTCCCGATCACAGCCCTTTTCACACAATCCTCGAGAAATTTGCCCATATGTGTCCTGATTCCTACGGGGTCACTCGACAGCTGTGATTGAACAGACTCCTCTCCCCATATACTGATCAGATCCAACAGCTCCGCGGTGGTCCAAGCGGGAGTGCGTGTGGTGCGATAGCCAGCCATGCTCACCTGGGAAGATGCCAGGACACCTCTTCACACTGAGCCAGCAAGCAGGAAATGGGATTTCAAATTCCTGGGGCTTGCAAGGGGGAGGGGCGGATTGCCTAAAGGGCAGCGGAGTTCAAACTGCTGACCAGAGCGGCAGCATGGGAATTGTGGGACACTTTCTGGAGGCCAATAAACGGTTACAGCCCCCCCTGCCCTGGTAACGCGGCATGACCCCGGGCTCCCTGCTGCCCACGTCAATGGCAGGGCCTGGGGACCCAGCACGTCCCAGGTAGTGACTGAGTGTGGATGGAAAGTTCCCTTGGATTTCGCCCTTCTCTCTCTGATAACCCATTATTGACCAAACCCCCCAGATTTCCTCCATTTCCCATTGAATTCCCAAATTAGATGTACAACCCCCTTCAGCTCAGCCCTGTCTCTCTCGTTACTGGTGATTGATATAAAATCTCCTCAGATTGTGTCACTTTCTGTCTAATTCTCAAATACTGATGGAAAATCCTCCAGCTCTGTCTGCCGCCAGGTCTTGTTCTGGAGGGAAACTGTTGCCCCAGTCCGGGGGAAGGGAGCTCAACCCCCCAAAGGCCCAATTTTCCCCTCAGGTCTGAGCATCAGATTGTTTCCCCCTGTACATCAGTTAACCCCCCCCCCACCCTTTCCTCTTTAATAATTGAATGGTGATATAAAATCTCCTCTGATTTTGCTCTTTCCCATGTAATTATGAGTTACTGACAGAAAATTCTCTCCGATTGGGGTTTTTCCCTCACACGTTTTAAGTGCAGCAACTTCTCCTTTTTTGGAGGGAAGCTGTTGCCCCGAGTCATTCTCCATGTTGGGGGGCTGCAGAGGGAGGGGGGTAAAAACCCCCAGTGACCAACTTTCCCCTCATTTCTCAGAATCAAATTGTTTCCCCTTTACACTTATTAGAATTGACCTGTTGGTGGTGACCATCAGAGCCAGGAGCCTCCCCCATTTGGGAAACGGGGTCTCCCAACTGCTAGTGGGACACTGGGCCAGACCTGATCTGGTTTTAGCCCCAGATGCAGCAGGATGAGGGGTCACTCTCCCACACACACACAAGGGGGGCTACTGCGTGTGTGACTGTGTCCCTGCTCCCCACAGGCAGACTCCAGAGTGGCTGAAAATCTGCACTTAATCCCCCCCGCCCGCATGCCCCAGCCCGGCCACTGACATGGCAGGTAGGGTGACCAGACAGCAAATGTGAAAAATTGGGACAGGGAGTGGGGGGGTAATAGAAGCCTATATAAGAAAAAGACCCAAAATTTGGGACTTTCCCTATAAAATTGGGACATCTGGTCACCCTAATGGCAGGCAGGGAGCCGTGGGTGATGCCTGGGCAGGGAGTGGGATGGAGCAGGAAGCTCCTTTGGCGAGTTGGGGGAGGCAGCAGCGGGGAGGGGCAAGTGATTGGCGGCTGGGAGGCTGTGTTGAGTTAATTATTTAATCTTTTGTAGAAATGGGGCACAGGCTGCAGAGGATTTTATATCAGTATTTAATGAGTAGTTGGGAGTTTAGCCATCAGTTGAGATCCGGCCAACTGCCCCGTTAGCAGCCAGACAGCACCGCTCCTCCATGTTCTGTTCTGTTCTATTCAGTCCTTACAGCACCGTCTGGCCGGACACCAGCCACACGACTGGCATTCGTCCCCTGGGATTCCCTCCCAATCCCCTCTCTCCACAGGGGCAGGGATTTTAAATCTGTTTATCCACTGGTGGATGTGGTGCCTGCCGCGCTCTGTGCGCAGGTGACTGGAGGCAGGTCTGAGATGTCACTTGGCGCTGGGAACCCAGCGTGTGGATGTTTGGGGCTGTTCCCACCTCCTGCAGGAGTTTCTCCCACAGCCTGGGAGTGGCTTCCCTGCAGTGACCCTGATCAGCAGCTCTGTGAGTGAGGGACCCCACTCCCTCCTCGGTTCTGACTCCATCCTGGGAGTCCCCTCCACACAGGGGTGAAAGTAACTTACGGGACTTACTGGTACTGCCGGAGTCCTGAGGGGGGCGTGGCCTCATCCGGGAGAGGCGGGGCCTCTCAAGATTTAAAGGCCCTGGGGCACCGGCTGTGGCTGGGAGCCCCAGGGCCTTTAAATCAACCCGGGGCTCCCAGCTGCAGAGGTGGCTGGGAGCCCCTGGGACTCAGGGGCAAATTAAAGGTCCCAGGCTCAGCCGCCGCGGAGCTCCGGGCCCTTTAAATCCGTCCGCAGCGGGTAGCTCTGAGCTCTTTACATCCCGCCCGCAGAAGCCGGTGCGGTCCGGCATGGCTTACTGGCTCTTGCAGGTACACCGGACCGGACCGCACCGGCTTACTTTCACCTCTGCCTCCACAGCACCTTCCCAGCCCATGTCCCTGGTCTGCACTGACTTCTCTGCTGCTGGCCTCCCGCTGGGGCCGTGGGAAATGGCGGGCCCGGGCCAGCCCAACCAGCTCTGTCCCTGCATGGTCCCGATTCCTGGTTCTGCTTGTTGTCAGGCAGCCAGGCCAGGAAACAAGAATAAATTAATGTGGATCTGAATGACAGCATTACTGGGGCTGTGAAATGATAGGGGTTAATGTCACACCCAGCACCAACATCTCAGCATACACAGGAGCCGTGCTGGCGCCTGGTTGTGTTACACAGAGAGAAACACAAAGGAAAGTGAATGTCTGTGAGGCTCTCATGACTCTCACAGTGTGTGTGGCTTTGCACCCTCTGCTGAATCAGCCATGTCACTAAGAGTGTACGATGAAACCCTTCTAACACTGCAAAGCCAACCTGCTTCCAGCCTCCCCTGCCTGACCCCAGCACGACACTCGCCCAGCTCTGGCTCCTCAGCTCCCTCCCGAGAGGCAGCACCGAGGGGGGGAGCTGCGGGGTACAGAGCGGGGCGAGGAGAGGGGGCAGGTGTGTGGCTGACAGGAAGGTGCCCAGGTGAAGGACGTGGAGTTGGGGAGGAGCCGCATGGTGGTCGGGTGAACATGTGGCGAGAACAGGAGACAAACTGCCTGGGGGCCCCTTCCCATGAGTTGGTGCCATTTACCCAGCCTGGGCCCATCGCTGCTCGCACAGTCCTGGGGCTGGGCTCTCACTCACCTTCCCCTGGCCCAGCCACCGAATCCCTTCCCCAGCTCTTCCCCACTCCCACCCCTCCCACCATAGCACTGGGACCAGCTCCCCTACATGGCTGAGTTTGCAGCCCATACAGCAGGACCCTGGTGCTCTCACTCCTGCCCCCATGCTGCCCCCTGTGGCTGTTCCACTCCCCTCCATGGGCAGAAACTCCCCCCAAGGCTGGAAATGCCAGGATGTTCCCATCTCAGAGTCAGATAACACAGTTAATGGCCCTGAGGGGACCTAGGAATTCCCCAAGCCCCTTCCCCCTGCTATCTCCTCTTCTTACTGCACAGACGCAGCCC
>NW_027055745.1:0-7000 GCF_011386835.1 Chrysemys picta bellii | reverse complement strand
CGTGGCCCTGACGAGGGGCAGCACCGACACCCCGATCACAATTCTGCCCCCCCCATGTCTCCCAGGCGGCACTGGACGGGCTGCGGGGGGAGCCCACTGTCACGCCGTCTGGAGCGGCGCAGGACCGTGAGTGCCAGCCGCAGAGCACAGCGTCAAGAGGCCGGGCAGACGCCCCGAACTGGGGTGTCCATCACAGAGTTCACTGCCCAGTAACAGGTGTGAACACCCGAAGCACGGCAACAGTCTGACCGGCGTCACAGACAGTCCCCGTGGGCTCTCCGTCCAGCCGGCCACCCAGCAAGCTGCTTCGGGATCGCTGGTTGCCAGGCACCAAAGATCACAAACGATTCCGGTTACTCCCCATCTCCGAGATCAGCCACTTGCCCCAGGTCAATTTGTACCTAGATCACACCCCAGAGACAGGGCCTGGAGCCAGCCCTATAGTAACTGACTGAGGATTTACTAACTAGGAAAAAGCCATGAGAGAGTTTGTTCCAGGTCAAAGCAGGGCGCGTCTACACACAACTGAGTGACAGTCGGTGGGTCCAAAAGGTGACACTCGGTCAGCGCTGACTGTCTTTTAGGGCTGACGCAGGCTGACCCCGGGGATCTCTGCTTCGGTTCGGTAGCTCCGCCCTGGGAGCCTCCAAAGGGCAGAAGAGAGGAAACATTTTCTTGTCAGCTGTTTTTATTTCCTTCCTCCAGAACTCAAGCTCATGGGTGGAGGCTTTTCCTGCAGCCTCGTCAAGGGTGCGAAGGGACAGTTAACACAGGCTATGGCTACACTTTGCAGGGTTTTTGCACTGTCAGTTTCACCAGTGATAGTGAACCGGTGAAAGTGAAGCGCTGGTTTGTGTACTCACTTACTTCCTCAGGCGTCAGAGAGTGTTTCCATCGGGGATGAGAGCAGTGCTCTAGGGCAGCTGTCCCACAGTGCAGCTCGCTCCAGTTTGATGATAGGTTTTGTGGGAAGGGGGGAGGGTGATCAGGGCACCCTGGTCCCTGCAGGGCCCCCTCTCCCCAGACACTGATCAGCCCAGGAGCTCAGCATTGCTCCAAGCAGGGGATCCTTTGCTCCGAGTTTCAAAGTTCCCGGGGCTTTACAGGGGAGGGTGGACGTCTGTTTGCCTGGCCGCAGAGCTGCTGGCCAGAGTGGTCACCCAGGCACTGTGGGAGCTGCTGCAGAGGCTAAACGCCCTGTAAACAGGAAGAACGTGTCTTCACTTGCACATCACCGCAAAAGCAGCCGCGATAAGAGCTGTCCGCCTCTCGTGGAGCTGGTTTTCTGTTTGCGGTGAAACTGCTTTAGCGTTGCCAGTGCAGACCAGCCCTTAGTGTCCATCCCTCCGGCTTTCCTCTCCCTGTCCTGACCCTTCCTGCAGCTCCCAGCTGGCTGCTGCTGTCTGGTGACGCTTACTCCGGAGGGGATCTAGTAACTTAACAGTTTTCAGAGTAACAGCCGTGTTAGTCTGTATCCGCAAAAAGAAGAACAGGAGTACTTGTGGCACCTTAGAGACTAACAAATTTATTAGAGCATAAGCTTTCGTGGACTACAGCCCATTCAAACCGGAGTCTCTACGCAAAAGAATTAATGGACACAAATCTGACATCAGGAATCAAAATACTCAAAAACCAGTGGGAGAACACTTTAACCTGTCTGGTCATTCAGTGACAGACCTGCGGGTGGCTATATTACAACAGAAAAACTTCAAAAACAGACTCCAAAGAGAGACTGCTGAGCTAGAATTGATATGCAAACTAGACACAATCAACTCCGGTTTGAATAAGGACTGGGAATGGCTGAGCCATTACAAACATTGACTCTATCTCCCCTTGTAAGTATTCTCACACTTCTTATCAAACTGTCTGTACTGGGCTAGCTTGATTATCACTTCAAAAGTTTTTTTTCTCTTAATTAATTGGCCTCTCAGAGTTGGTAAGACAACTCCCACCTGTTTATGCTCTCTGTATATGTGTATATCTATCTCCTCAATATATGTTCCATTCTATATGCATCCGAAGAAGTGGGCTGTAGTCCACGAAAGCTTATGCTCTAATAAATTTGTTAGTCTCTAAGGTGCCACAAGTACTCCTATTCTTCTTTTAACTTAACAGTGAAAACGCCTCCAGCCTGCCCGCCCTATCAGCACAACACTGAAACTGTTAAAGAACCAAGTATCAGGTGATAGCTGTGTTAGTCTGTATCTACAAAAACAACAAGGAGTCTGGTGGCACCTTAAAGACTAACAGATTTATTTGGGCATAAGCTTTCGTGAGTAAAAACCTCACTTCTTTGGATAAATAGAGTGAAAGCCTGCATCTGTAACTTTCACTCTATGCATCCGAAGAAGTGAGGTTTTTACTCACGAAAGCTTATGCCCAAATAAATCTGTTAGTCTTTAAGGTGCCACCAGACTCCTTGTTGTTTTTGTTAAAGAGCCAGTCAAGGGGGAATGCAGCCATTCCGCAGGCACTTGCCAACGCCCAGGGATATACTGTCAGGTTCTGAATTTACTGACAAAACCAGCTGTGCGTCACTGTTGTATTTACTGAGAACATGTCAGTCTATAGGACCCTTAATTTAAAATTTGCTTTAAAAATGTTTCATTAGTGAGTTGGTGACAAGTATAATATCACATCTCTAAAAAATCCTTGCATAGATTTTAGCTGCACAATCATCTTTAGCCTTAAACCAGGGGTCGGCAACGTTCGGCACGCGGCTCGCCAGGGTAAGCACCCTGGCGGGCCGGGCCAGTTTATTTACCTGCTGACGCGTCAGGTTCGGCCGATCGCGGCCTCCACTGGCCGCGGTTCGCCGTCCCGGGCCAATGGGGATCTTCAGACATAAAGTTTTTTAAATAAATCCTTCAAAAGCTCCCCCTTCTCTAAAATACACATTTTAATTTTAATTACTATAGTAAAAAAAACTTGCTTCCAAAGTCTTTCTGTCCTTTCTGGCCATCCCTTTCTCCCTTCACCCCCCACACCCCCATTGAAGAGAGCTCTTAAAGGGACAACACCCCTTTCCTTCCAGATAGATGGACAAAGAGATTCCCTGTCTTTATTTCTGACTATCTGATGAACTAGTTTTAAGATAACCCTCCAGCAAAATCAGTACCTAGTAAGATATAAAATCCTTCGTTATGCCTAACATTTTTGTAAACATATTTTTTAACATTGGTGAAATTTCAGAATAGGGTGACCAGACAGCAAGTGTGAAAAATCGGGACAGGGAGTGGGGGTAATAAGAGCCTATATAAGAAAAAGACCCAAAAATCGGGACTGTCCCTATAAAATCGGGACATCTGGTCACCCTATTTCAGAAACACGTCTATTGTTATGGAGATCACACACAGTAAATTAGTGTTCCCCTTTTCTAAAAGCAATGAACATTGTTATGAACACATGAAACCTCTGTGACCGATTAATTTAAAATAACGTCTTTGTTTCAGTGAGTTAAATATGTAGTAATCTGGAAGGATTGCTTTACGAAGGCTTAAGGGTACATTTAAAATATAAAATCAGCTTAGAAATACTGATTAAGAAAATGTCAAACAGAGAAGAGCTGCATCCTGAATTCCATAATATTTAATGTCGTATTCAGCAGGACGCTGCCTCGCCCTTACTACAAAGTGTTTACAAATAAATGTCTGACAAACTTCAGGGCATATCAAAAAACCTGTGACTGACATTTCTTATTCCCAAGTTTAATGCTTTTAATTAGGTACTTTCTGCATGTCCATTCTGCATGAGGGAGAGGGTACGGGGGTCTCTGCGGGGAACTGTGACTCTCCGCCACCGTGAGGCGGGCTGGGCATTCGCTATCCTTTGCTGCCTTGTCCCCCCCCACAGTCTGTGCCCGGGCTGCCATCGGCATAGGGGCACCATTTTAATAATACTGTGCAGGGCCCCATAAATCCTAAGGCCGGCCCTGGGAGCAAGTCACTGCTGAGCTGGGCTCTGCACTCACCAGATGCTGCTGAGTTTGGGTCTCGTCTGGTGTCTCACTTCAGGGGCTGCAGCGACGGCTGTTCTGCGTCCTCTGAACAATCTCATGCAGCTTAGCCCCTTTCCCTTAGGCAACAACAGGAAATCCCTGTGATGTGAAACCTTTCGCTTTTGGTTTCTTCATATTGTATTACGGGAATTATGTTTTTGGGTGAGTGGAAAAGCCTGTCCCCTCTAGACAGGATTCACGGGCGCAGGTCGTTTCTAACGATTCAGCGTCAAACGGGAGCAGCCAGAACTTTCTGGGCTTTTCTTCAACGCAGAGTTAACGCCAGAGTTAGGCAAAAAGCTTTTCACACACTTATTTTTGGCAAAGAATGGAGATTCAGTGACACCAGAATGGTTTGTGACTTTGTGTTGATTTTGCTGAATTGTTCATTTAAAAAAAAAATGTCAAAATGGCCAGTTATGATATTTTCAGAATGAACCGTTCATTTTTTTGGTTTGAAATGAATTCTCATTTAGAAAACTCCTTTAATTTTATTTTTTTCAAAAAGCTTGAAATCAAAATGAAATTCATCCAAAAATATTTCTGGTTGAAACAAATGTTTAGTTTTTGATTTGCTGAAAACTTTGAAATTTTTCAACTTCTGTTCAGTTCAGATTGAATTTTCTTTTTATATTTCAAAATTCCCAACACATGGATCAATCTGTTTGGGTTTCTATTGCCCAGTTCCAGTGAACTCACGTTATAGCTCAAGTGGTTGCTCTTAAGTCAAATCCCGTCCACACACAAACTCCTTGTTCACGCGCAGGGCTGCTGTTAACTCAAGCTGGCTGGGCCATCAGGGGTACAGACTAAAGCTCGAGTGAGCACAATTCATTAGCTGCTAACTTGCCCATTGTGCAATGTGGATCCAATTTTAAGAGGACCCCCTAGATCAGGGGTGGGCAAACTTTTTGGCCCGAGGGCCACATCTGGGTGGGGAAATTGTATGCAGGGCCATGAATGTAGGGCTGGGGCAGGGGGTTGGGGTGTGGGAGTGTGACGATGCTGTCCGTGGGAGCCAGCTGAGGTCACTCAGTTAGGGTGAACTGCAAACAAAACGGGGCAGACAAACCCCAAAAGCTGGCGGATATTCCAATACTTAGATTTACCAACCAGCACAGAACAGCTTCTGTAGTACCTCACTGGTTACTCAGACGTCCAAACAACGCAGTTCCCTTAACGTGCCCAGCCTCAGGCCTCCGTCCAGACACACACGTCAGATATGATGATGATTACTGAGAATCTGATCTCATCATATAAAAGAAAAGGTTCTCCTGACCCCAAAGGATCAGCCACACACCCAGGTCCAATTATAACTTATCTTACCCAAAATACACACTATAGCCAATTCTTATTAACTAAGCTAAAATTTATTAGAAAAGAAAAGAGAGAGTGTTGGTTAAAAGATCAATATACAGACAGACTTGAATTCAATTCTTGAGGTTCAGATGCATAGCAGAGATGAGCTTGTAGTTGCCAAAAGTCCTTTTAGAAAGAGTCCATAGGTTATAGTCCAATGTCCATATTCAGGGTGACTCCAGTCAGTGACTGGGGATCTCAATCCTTGTGGCTTAAGATTTCCCCCTCTTGAAACCCAAAGCAGATCTGAGATGAAGCAGGATTGTGTCCCAGGGTTTTTATACATTTCCAGCAGCCTTTTGGCCTGAGAAAACAATAGGCTTAACTCTCCTTCTCCCAAACATCTTGGTAATTAGCACAGGGTAATTTATCCATTAAACTAGTTCAGATACAGGTTACCACAACCTTCAAAGAGACATAGAGACAATAATACTATTTAATTTAAGTGTCTTCCTAAATGTTAATATTCCTTTTTTGATCTTTGAATCAAAGCTGTAGCAATAGACAGACTTGTTTGCTTACATCACAGGACCTGAGCAAACACCTCCCCTTCTACATCTAACAATGCAGGCTGCATTTCAAAGCTCTATTTATTTACAGATCTTCCTAACCAGTCTTTAAAGTTCGGCCATGGGTCAGGTCAGTTAATTAACTCTTTCTGGCCCTGTCACCTTCCAATGAGATATGATATTACACTCATAAAGTCACAGGGAGGGAGTGCAGAATGCAGGAGGGGCTCAGGTCAGGGGGTTGGGGGGCAGTGGGGGGCATGGCTTGGCTGGTAAAAACTGAGCCACATTCCAGGGAAGGCTCCGATGTGAACTGGCATCTTCAAGTGCATTGTTGGCTTAAGTGGTTTTTGATTGGGCACTTAATGTGCACTTTTCTCAGGAAGCTGACCAAATGCTCTACTAGGCTAGTTAAAATCAAGCCAGTACACAGCCAATATTCATAACTTCGAATATGAAAATGGTACATGCATTCAAATAGGATGAATAGATTCAGTAGATCAGAACCTTTACAGAGATATGTTACATGGCATACGTAGCATAAAACATATTCCAGTTATGTCACATATACATTCATAAGCGTATTCCATAAAGCCTTATGGGCGGCACCGTCACAATGGGAGTTGCGATAGCTGACATGAGAGGTCAGGGCTACGATAATGGTGCCAACATGAGAGGAAAGAACAGAGGAGTGCAGACACAGATCCGAGAGTAAAACCCTCGAGCTTTTATTGTCCCATGCAGTTCTCATTCACTGAGCTTGGTGGTCAGTGATGCAGCATTAGCTTCTAGTGAGGCTGCTGGTTTTTTTAATGTAAGTCAAAGCATCTCTGTATTTTTCTCTGCATCAACTCATCGATGGCAAATTTTGAAGCAACATCTGGGAACATCCTCTCTGACACTGAAACCTCTGAGTGCCACACAATGGGAAAGTCGGGTGGAGGCGATAAAGCCTATCGAACACCAAATTGGGAAGATAGATGATGCCATAGTTGCCATTATGGAGGATGATGCTATGACAGGAACTGTTCGTGGGAGAACAGTGGCAGAGGGAAATGGAATCACCAGAAACATACATAACTTCACATTTCTGTGTGGCTTAGTGTTGTGGCATGACATCCTGTTTGAAATAAAT
>NW_027055744.1:0-7000 GCF_011386835.1 Chrysemys picta bellii | reverse complement strand
TCAATTCTATCTTCCCCTGTTTTCTTTATATTAACTTTATAGTTTTATTACAGTATTTAAAACTGTAATGCACTTGGAATACAGTTCATATAAAAGACAAGATACAAAATATAGTACCTACTTGTTTACAACTGACAGTATATGTGCTCGGTGCTGTACAATACCCAAAAATAAACTGAAAGCTCTTTGGAGCAGGGATTATCTACAAAATATAGTTATACTGAGGATCATTGGCTTTTAAATATATAGCAGTTTTGATGGTGTAATACAAGCCTTGAACACTAGATAGAGCAACTAGCACTCTATGCATCCGAAGAAGTGAGGTTTTTACTCACGAAAGCTTATGCCCAAATAAATCTGTTAGTCTTTAAGGTGCCACCAGACTCCTTGTTGTTTTAGCACAGAAGTATTCTGTTCAAAAGCACAGCTGGTTGAAATGAACATGTTGCATGGTGGGGAGAACAAAAGATTTTTAGTATTTTAAGTATCGGGGGTAGCCATGTTAGTCTGTATCCACAAAAACAACAAGGAGTCCGGTGGCACCTTAAAGACTAACAGATTTATTTGGGCATAAGCTTTCGTGGGTAAAAAAACCTCATCTGAAGAGTGAGATTTTTTAACCCACGAAAGCTTATGCCCAGATAAATCTGTTAGTCTTTAAGGTGCCACCAGACTCCTTGTTGTTAGTATTTTAAAGTTGTCATGAACCTTTTTGTTTTGTTTGGGTGGAAAAAAATTCTATTTTATCTTAATTTAAAAAAAAAATCCAATTGGACAAAAGTGGAAGAAAAGTAAAAAGTGAAAGCATCCCGTCCCCCCCATGATTTCAGAGAAAAAAAGTCAACTTTTATTTTCAAACTTGAAGAAGAGGAAAATTTCAATTGAAGTGACAATTTTCAACTCAAACGTTTTAAGAGAAAACGTGTTTATTCTCCATCTCAAATTGTTTAACTTGCAGATTACCTGCTAATGTTCCAAGAATGCTACAAGACTAAGTATATTAAAGCTAACCACGGCTGCTTCACAAATCCTGTTCCTTTTTCTTTATATTTAAAAAAAAAAATCTTTTCTGTCCTAGGACTTGTGATTTAGAAACATCTGCTGGTGAAAAACCCTCAGAGATTATACGCAACAAAAGAAAAAGGTTAATTGAAATTCTTCAAAAAGACCTAGAACTCATCTTGGATGAATTACTCTCCCAATCCATTGTCACAGAGGAGGAGTATAATCCCTTGGATAAAACAGAGGAGGATCCCAAGAAGAAAATAAGAAAATTGTTGATTCTGATACAGAAAAAGGGGGAATCAGCCTGCCAGCAATTTCTGGAGTGTTTAGAAATTGTATTTCCAGGTATAGATCAGGATTTATATTTAAGCTATGGGGAGTTGTATTTTATTTTTCATAAGGAAAGAATGTGTTAGCCATAAAATTGAATATGTCCACATTTCCAATTAGAGATCTGTATTAAGAAATATATATTATAATGTAAATGTCTATGCAGCAAAGGAACAATGTTAAGTCCTGGCTACACTCTGTCAGTTGTTTTCAACCCAGCTCACATGCAGACCGGCTAGGTAACCCACACAGTGAGGAACCATACATTAACCCTGTTGTGTGTAGATATGAATTGCACATGGAATAAACCATTTTAGAAGATGGATCCAGATTCAGTGAATATCTGTAGTGTAGACAAGCCCAAAGATAACGTATTCAATATACAACAACATTATCTTCTGATGGAGAATTAATTGAGAAGACCATCATAATCTGTCATTCTGTCAGTTTTAACTCAATCCTAGATACACAGCTCAGACTTTGTTAAAAAAGTTTTATGAGAGCTTCTGAGTGTATAGATCTCATACCTCTCACTGCCTCCATCCCCTGTACTCTAATGTTTTGCACCTTGCAGAGAGAAAGGTGCTATCTTCCCACTTCACTGTCAGATAATTTATGCATCATGACTCCGTTAATAGGACTTATACCAAATCCTATACATCAGTGGCAGAAAGCACTCTGATATCAACACCAAAATAACCCAACACCAGCAGCCCCTCCTATCAAGGGAAGGGGGTAGGTTTAGCGGATAAAATAAAAAAAGAACAAGTTAAAAATCACTTAGAAAAGTTAGATGCCTGCAAGTCACCCGGGCCTGATGAAATGCATCCTAGAATACTCAAGGAGCTAATAGAGGAGGTATCTGAGCCTCTAGCTATTATCTTTGGAAAGTCATGGGAGACGGGAGAGATTCCAGAAGACTGGAAAAGGGCAAATATAGTGCCCATCTATAAAAAGGGAAATAAAAACAACCCAGGTAACTACAGACCAGTTAGTTTAACTTCTGTGCCAGGGAAGATAATGGAGCAAGTAATTAAGGAAATCATCTGCAAACACTTGGAAGGTGGTAAGGTGATAGGGAACAGCCAGCATGGATTTGTGAAGAACAAATCATGTCAAACCAATCTGATAGCTTTCTTTGATAGAATAACGAGCCTTGTGGATAAGGTTGAAGCGGTGGATGTGGTATACCTAGACTTTAGTAAGGCATTTGATACGGTCTCGCATGATATTCTTATCGATAAACTAGGCAAATACAAATTAGATGGGGCTACTATAAGGTGGGTGCATAACTGGCTGGATAACCGTACTCAGAGAGTTGTTATTAATGGTTCCCAATCCTGCTGGAAAGGCGTAACGAGTGGGGTTCCGCAGGGGTCTGTTTTGGGACCGGCTCTGTTCAATATCTTCATCAACGACTTAGATATTGGCATAGAAAGTACGCTTATTAAGTTTGCGGATGATACCAAACTGGGAGGGATTGCAACTACTTTGGAGGACAGGGTCATAATTCAAAATGATCTGGACAAATTGGAGAAATGGTCTGAGTTAAACAGGATGAAGTTTAACAAAGACAAATGCAAAGTGCTCCACTTAGGAAGGAAAAATCAATTTCACACATACAGAATGGGAAAAGACTGTCTAGGAAGGAGTACGGCAGAAAGGGATCTAGGGGTTATAGTGGACCACAAGCTAAATATGAGTCAACAGTGTGATGCTGTTGCAAAAAAAGCAAACATGATTCTGGGATGCATTAACAGGTGTGTTGTGAGCAAGACACGAGAAGTCATTCTTCCGCTCTACTCTGCTCTGGTTAGGCCTCAGCTGGAGTATTGTGTCCAGTTCTGGGCGCCGCATTTTAAAAAAGATGTGGAGAAATTGGAAAGGGTCCAAAGAAGAGCAACAAGAATGATTAAAGGTCTTGAGAACATGACCTATGAAGGAAGGCTGAAAGAACTGGGTTTGTTTAGTTTGGAGAAGAGAAGACTGAGAGGGGACATGATAGCAGTTTACAGGTATCTAAAAGGGTGTCATGAGGAGGAGGGAGAGAACTTGTTCACCTTAGCCTCTAAGGATAGAACCAGAAACAATGGGTTTAAACTGCAGCAAGGGAGGTCTAGGTTGGACATTAGGAAAAAGTTCCTAACTGTCAGGGTGGTTAAACACTGGAATAAATTGCCTAGGGAGGTTGTGGAATCTCCGTCTCTGGAGATATTTAAGAGTAGGTTAGATACATGTCTATCAGGGATGGTCTAGACAGTATTTGGTCCTGCCATGCGGGCAGGGGACTGGACTCGATGACCTCTCGAGGTCCCTTCCAGTCCTATAATCTATGATTCTATGATTCTATGATCAATTTGTCTCTGAATATTTCTGTTCTTGGTAGAACAGGGAGATCCCTGGAGGGTCTGCCCTTAGGACAATCTCAATGGGGTTTATTTAAGGGAATTTAGCCAAATCGCAGACCCTTATGTCCATCTCACATTACACATTTTTTCTAGGTTATCTTCAGAGTAAAAGAACTCCCCGTCTCATTTCTTTGTCAATGGAAGCAGAGAGTGACCTTATTTTTCTATTCAGTGACAGATGTAATTAAACTGGAACAGAGCTTTTTTAGGGGCTGACCCACGACTGTGCAATTAACCCCCCCAGGAACTAAGGACCATCACAAACCTCACCAACTTCTGGCCAAAGTGCAAGGTGTCTTTCATTGGCCTTGCGCTCTCTAATATATATTTCTTTTTAAAAATCCAAAAGCAAACACACCCCTGCTCACACTTCTGGGGATAGGCCGAGAGAACAAACAATTGACAGAGGTGCATCGTGCTGCTTAATGCATTGCTGGAAGGTGCTCGGATACTTCTGTGATGAGTGTGGTGTAAGAACCTGTAGAGAAGAGAATTTCACTTAGTGCAGTTTTCCTCTTGGCTCCCTTGCCAAATTGTTTTATTCCAGAGGAGAAAGTTGACACCCCGCAAGTACCAGAGCTGGTAGAGAAAGACCTTCCTAAAGGTATTGCCTCTTACAACCCTTCCTGCTAGCTACTGCATCTCATTATTGTAAATGATAATGGTAACTACCTTCGAACTAGTTCTGACAATTTTACTAGATATTACTATTTATTGGTATAATTCTCTGAATGTTATAACACTGGAAGAAAAATATATTCCAGACAGTGCTTCATTAAGGGCCTTATCCATATCCCATTGAAATCGATAGGAGCCTTTCCACTGGCTTCAGCGGGAGCTGGATCAGTCACTGTGCTAATAGATAGGGGCCCCAATTATAGACGAGGATCCTAGGTGCTACTGCAATACAAACCATAAATATAATAATTGAGAAACTATATTTAGCCAGTTGCTGAGTGGGGAGCTGTCTGTCAGCCACGGCAGCAGCAGAACAGTTTTTAGAGGCAGAGGTGGGTTTACAAATTGACTTTTTTGCCCTAGTAGGGCACATTACATTTGGGGGAAAGGAGAGTAATAAGTTCCACTCAAAAAGTGCTAAATAAAGGAAACACTTGAGAATTTTAAAGTTAGTGTGGTATTTCCCTCACTGTTACAGTAGTTCTCTGGTTATTTTCACTGAGAGAGAGTAGTGACTCAAAGCAAAATGATTAGCAATATGGTAATACTATGATTGTCAGTTCAGGACCATACTTTGTAGAGAATCTGAGGTTATTATCCTAACAATACCAACTAATTTCTATATGTTTAATTTGAGCATTGAATCTGTGAAATATTTTGGTTAAGATCGTATTTTTTCTGGTAGTAGCACAAAAAGTTTTAGAAATGAGTAGATTTCCATCTTTCTTCCCAGCATGCTTTTCCTCACTGTATGTTCAGATTTTCAGTCGACTCCTCTTTGCAAGTTCTACAAGACTATTTCCTAAAGTTCAGTTTCTGTACAATTGAGTATAACAGTATTAGGTCAGGTTTCAGAGTAGCAGCCGTGTTAGTCTGTATCTGCAAAAAGAACAGGAATACTTGCGGCACCTTAGAGACTAACAAATTTATTTCGGCATAAGCTTTCGTGGGCTACAGCCCAGCCCACTTCATCGGATGCTTATGCTCAAATAAATTTGTTAGTCTCTAAGGTGCCACAAGTACTCCTGTTCTTTTTAGTATTAGGTCAGTGTTAGAAGAGGCAAGCCAGTTGAACTGCAACTGGATATACAGCCAACATCCATGGACCTTTTAAGTCCAAATTTTGGAGTAATGTTCTCATAGTCCAACCAAAGCAAAAACTCCAACACAGTTAGATTAAAATTAAGAATTTGAAAAGGCTTCTTTCGGCCTAATTTCTAAATTACTGTAAGCAAAACAAAAAAACAAACAACAAAGGTTTTATGCAGTCAAATTTAAGTCTCACAAAAGAGGAAATTCCCAGATCAGCTTCCCACCTTTCCCCTAAGGAAGGTCTGATAAATACAAAACCTCAGATCATCTCCTTCTAGTAGAGTGTTGATGAAATTGTTTATTTCTTGCCTGATGGTCCTTGATACACTGACAACCTCTGCATTCAGGACAGAAAGGTGATAATATATTTTCCTTTGGATTTCTTCCTAGATTCTTTCATTCGGGAGCAAGAAGTTGCTATTCAGCAAGACCCAGAACAAAAGCAAAAAGACCTTCCCAAAGGTAGTTCTCATATAATTTTCCATGTGCATGTGTCATTAGTATTGCATCTCATTAGTTAACAATACTATTAGATTTATGATGGCTTTGAATATTTTAGCTAATATAATCCATACAAAAATACTAAGCCTTATTCCTTAGTAGTTTAGAACATCTCCATTTAAAACCCCAGGATTAATGATGTAGCAGATGCAGGAGTCCTCAGATACCACTGTGAGGGGTACTGTATAAATCTTTAGACAGGATAGATATGTTAGTAACGCACTGTACATATTATCAGACTAGAAGGCACAAAGACAGCTGCATATAGCAGTGAGCTGTGAGAAGGCCTGATTTGTGAGTGGTATTATGACCTCCGACTCTCCAAAGAAGAGAGCACATTGTATCATGGAAGACGTGGATTTGTCCTCAGGTGAGGCTGCAGTTGTCTATATGTCCCTATAAATCATTTTTATGGGAGAGGAACGAAGAAAGGTTGGGAACATGGGCAAGATTAAAAAAATCACTAATGTCCATCATTGACTGTTAACAGCAACATACTAGCAGAGGGAAAACTAAGAATACAGAGCAATCTAAATAATTATTGAAGCGCATGAGAAGTGTAGCTCCTTGATGTATCTGTCACTTCTATGTATTGCCATCCTCTAATTACAGCTTTGCATCACTACCCTAGTGTCACAATCAACAATTGCCAAACAATATCACAAAAATCACAATGACCCTGCTTCTCCACTGCATCCCACTGCAACTCAGAGGTAGTGAGGAGTGGTCAGGGCAGGGAGCCGGTTACATCTCCCTGATCCTCAACATCCCAGAACCTGTGGAAATTAGAGCAGCCTGGGGCCTACACTAGTTCATGCCACTAATGCAAGGTCTGTAACAAACATCATGCCAGGGGAGGATCAGATATAGTACTCCTCCACTCCACAACACCACTTATGTCTCCCTGTGCTAGGGATTTGGGGGGCTGGGAGCCACTTCTGCCAACTTGCCACAAGTTGAGAGTTCTCCTACTCAGGAGGAATTCT
>NW_027055743.1:0-7000 GCF_011386835.1 Chrysemys picta bellii | reverse complement strand
TGATGCTCGTGTCTTCAGGCACTCTGGTCTGTTTCGAAAGCTGGAGGAAGGGACTTTCTTCCTGGACCAGAAAGTAACCGTTGGGGATGTTGAAATGCCTATCGTGATCCTTGGGGACCCAGCCTACCCCTTAATGCCATGGCTCATGAAGCCGTACACAGGCAGCCTGGACAGGAGTCAGGACCTGTTCAACTATAGGCTGAGCAAGTGCCGAATGGTGGTGGAATGTGCATTTGGATGTTTAAAAGCGCGCTGGTGCAGCTTACTGACTCGCTCAGAACTCAGCGAAAAGAATATCCCCATTGTTATTGCTGCTTGCTGTGCGCTCCACAATATCTGTGAGAGTAAGGGGGAGACATTTATGGCGGGGTGGGAGGTTGAGGCAACTCGCCTGGCCGCTGATTACGCGCAGCCAGACACCAGGGCGGTTAGAGGAGCACAGCAGGGCGCGGTGTGCATCAGAGAAGCTTTGAAAATGAGTTTTGTGACTGGCCAGGCTACGGTGTGAAACTTCTGTTTGTTTCTCCTTGATGAACCCTCCAACCCCCCCCCCCCGACCCGGTTCACTCTACTTCCCTGTAAACCAACCACCCCACCCTCCCCTCCCCACTTCGAGCACCGCTTGCAGAGGCAATAAAGTCATTGTTTTTTCACATTCATGCATTCTTTATTAATTCCTCACACAAGTAGGGGGATAATTGCCAAGGTAACCTGGGATGGGTGGGGGAGGAGGGATGGAAAAGGACACACTGCATTTTAAAACTTTAACTCTTATTGAAGGCCAGCCTTCTGATGCTTGGGCAATCACCTGGGGTGGAGTGACTGGGTGGCCGGAGGCCCCCCCACCGTGTTCTTAGGCGTCTGGGTGAGGAGGCTATGGAACTTGGGGAGAAGGGCTGTTGGTTACACAGGGGCTGTAGCGGCGGTCTCTGCTCCTGCTGCCTTTCCTGCAGCTCAACCATACGCTGGAGCATATCAGTTTGATGCTCCAGCAGACGGAGCATTGACTCTTGCCGTTTGTCTGCAAGCTGACGCCACCTATCATCTTCAGCCCACCACTTGCTCTTTTCATCCCGCCATTCAGCCCGCCACCTCTCCTCTCGTTCATATTGTGCTTTTCTCATGTCCGACATTGACTGCCTCCACGCATTCTGCTGTGCTCTATCAGCGTGGGAGGACATCTGGAGCTCCGTGAACATATCGTCCCGCGTCCTCCGTTTTCTCTTTCTAATGTTCACTAGCCTCTGCGAAGGAGAAACATTTGCAGCTGGTGGAGGAGAAGGGAGAGGTGGTTTAAAAAGACACATTTTAGAGAACAATGGGTACACTCTTTCGTTACAAGGTCGCATTTTTCCTCTGCCTGCCGGTTTGGTATGAGAGATCACTCACGCAGTGCCAGCCAACATATTTCGGCTTGCAGGCAGCCATGGTAAGCCACAGTCTTTTGGCTTTTTTAACCTTCTTAACATGTGGGAATGGTTTCAAACAGCAGCGCATTTCCCATATCAAGGATGAATTGGGTTGGCCATTTAAAATGGGTTTTCAATGTAAAAGGAGGGGCTGCGGTTTCCGGGTTAACATGCAGCACAAACCCAAGTAAACCACCCCCTCACACACACACCCGATTCTCTGGGATGATCACTTCACCCCTTCCCCCACCGCGTGGTTAACAGCGGGGAACATTTCTGTTCAGAAGAGCAGGAACGGGCACCTCTGAATGTCCCCTTAATAAAATCACCCCATTTCAACCAGGTGACCGTGAATGATATCACTCTCCTGAGGATAACAAAGAGAGATAAGGAATGGATGTTGTCTGCATGCCAGCAAACACCGGGACCAAACGCTGCCATGCTTTGTTATGCAATGATTCCAGACTACGTGCTACTGGCCTGGGTGGTAAAGTGTCCTACCATGGCAGACGGGATAAGGCAGCCCTCCCCAGAAACCTTTTGCAAAGGCTTTGGGAGTACATGAAGGAGAGCTTTCTGGAGATGTCCCTGGAGGATTTCCGCTCCATCCCCATACACGTTAACAGACTTTTCCAGTAGCTGTACTGGCCGCGATTGCCAGGGCAAATTAATCATTAAACACGCTTGCTTTTAAACCATGTGTAATATTTACAAAGGTACACTCACCAGAGGTCTCCTGTGTGCCCTGAGGGTCTTGGGTGAGTTCGGGGGTTACTGGTTCCAGGTCCAGGGTGACAAACATAACCTGGCTGTTGGGGAAACCGGTTTCTCCGCTTCCTTGCTGCTGTGAGCTACCTACAGTACCTCCATCCTCATCTTCCTCGTTCCCCGAACCCTCTTCCCTGTGTGTTTCTCCATTGACGGAGTCATAGCACACGGTTGGGGTAGTGGTGGCTGCACCCCCTAGAATGGCATGCAGCTCCGCATAGAAGCGGCAAGTTTGCGGCTCTGCCCCGGACCTTCCATTTGCTTCTCTGGCTTTGTGGTAGGCTTGCCGTAGCTCCTTAATTTTCACGCGGCATTGCTGTGTGTCCCTGTTATGGCCCCGGTCCTTCATGGCCTTGGAGACCTTTTCTAATACTTTGCCATTTCTTTTACTGCTACGGAGTTCAGCTAGCACTGATTCATCTCCCCATATGGCGAGTAGATCCCGTACCTCCCGTTCAGTCCATGCTGGAGCTCTTTTGCGATCCTGGGACTCCATCACGGTTACCTGTGCTGATGAGCTCTGCGTGGTTACCTGTGCTCTCCACGCTGGGCAAACAGGAAATGAAATTCAAACGTTTGCGGGTCTTTTCCTGTCTACCTGGTCAGTGCATCTGAGTTGAGAGTGCTGTCCAGAGCGATCACAATGAAGCACTGTGGGATAGCTCCCGGAGGCCTATAACGTCGAATTCCGTCCACACTACCCCAATTCCGACCTGCAAAGGCCGATTTTATCGCTAATCCCCTCGTCGAAGGTGGTGTAAAGAAACCGGTTTAAAGGGCCCTTTAAGTCGAAAGGAAGGGCTTCGTCGTGTGAACGTGTCCAGGCTTAATTCGATTTAACGCTGCTAAAGTCGACCTAAACCCGTAGTGTAGACCAGGCCTTAGAGCAGTATAGGTTATTCCCCTTCCCGGACAGGCTATACCCATATAAACACTTTTATACCAGCATAACTGCATCCATGCTTGGGGGGGTTGGACCACTTTTGCTGTACCAGTATATTTAAAGTGATACAACTTTTGTGCATAGACAAGTGCCTTAAGGGAGTCTAATTAGTGTTAAGGGATTGCAAATCATCACTGAACGTGGCCACGTAGCTTCTAGGTCTTAGACAAATTAGGGTTGTAGATGGCTGAATGAGGTTGCTTTTTAAGACAATAATACCAGGAGTTAGATCCCACCTTCCTGAATGGCCACAGATCCGTAAACGGTGGCCCCATGAGCTCATTCTCTGGAATCCAGATTTTGATTGGGTGTGCAAACTAGAAATATTTCCCCCCACGTCAGCATTCAGTACAAACAACTTGCCATTTATTGTGCCAGGAAACTACTAACTGCAGACATCTTGGCAACTCTGCCTTTCCTTTTAAAGTTATTAAACATCCAAATAAGATCCACCTCTGAAGTGGCTTTCCTAACAGCTTCAAGGGCCAAGATGCCTGCACTACTTTAATACAACAGACAACAGTTCTTCAGCACCAACGGAGGCTTTTAGAACTGGTGCTTTTAAAACAGCTATCATCAATCAAGTGGATCCCTCTCACATTTATTAGGAATAGCACTAAAAAGAAAATTGGCTATTGCTTTTCCAAGTGCTTCCTAACAAACTCATTGTGATGCTGCTGCTTGGAGAGATTAATTTGCAACGGAGGCTGTTTTAATTATTTCTTTTGCATTTACTCCATCAGTGGCTCATTCTCACAGTGATTGATACCTTTGACTGCAGTTTTCCCTTCAAAGGAATGCAGAAATCAGCTGTGAAATCTATACCCAAGCTTGAGAAGAGGCTGGCCAGTTCACCACGGGTTTAAGCCAACACAGGGGAAGTGCAAGCTTTGGGTAACTACATAATAATACTTAGCTTTTTTATTCAGTAGTTTTCATCCACACATCTGAAGGGACCTCACAAAATAAAGGGTATTGTTACCTCAATTTTACAGTTGGAGAAACTGAATCATAGAGAGATTAGGTGACTTGTCCTAACGCACTAAGCAATCAGCAGCATACCTGGGACAAGAAGCTGGGTCTCCTGACAGCACTTCCACACTCCATACACTGGACAAGGCTGCCTTTCACACTGCTGCATTTATTAACAATTTACACTACAGTAGCACCTGAAGGCCCCAAATGAGATTGGAGCCCCATTGTGCTAGGCGCTGTACAAACACATGCTAAGAGATGCTTCATGATCCAAAGAGCTTAAAATCTGAGGAGCTCCATTCCAGCAATCAATAGCATGCAGGCTTGCTGAAATCAATGGGGCTCCGCATGGATCATCAGCTGTATGATGTGACCCTAAAAAGATGAAACAAAAAGGTAGAGAAGGGGATGCAACACACAGGCAGAGTGATCAGAGCAATGGCTGGCAAATGTTAGATTAGTTTCATAATTGCTATTTAATATTAGTTTTATTTTTCCCTTTTTTTTAGTAGTGTGGGGTTTTGTTTATAATGGGTGAAGTAGTGGTAAAACAAGGAAAAGGCATCAGGGGTTGGTTTGAACAGACACACCAGAACTATTGTAACTCACACACCTTCTGGGTGTGGTGTTCTGTCCCATCTAGTGGCACTGAGACCACTTAGAGAAGTGGTTCTCAAACTTTTGTACTGGTGACCCCTTTCACATAGCAAGCCTCTGAGTGGAACCCCCCTTATAAATTAAAAACTCTTTTTTATATATTTAACACCATTATAAATGCTGGCAGCAAAGTGGGGTTTAGGGTGGAGGTTGACAGCTCGCGACCCCCCGTGTAATAACCTCGTGACCCCCTGAGGGATCCTGACCCCCCATTTGAGAACCCCTGACTTAGAGAGAGATATAAAGTGAGTCTGCTCTACAGCTTTAGCTAACAGCCAGTTGGCTTTTAGTTCATGCGGTAGCGGCTCATGCACAAAGGTCCAAGGTTCGATCCCACCCGCCCACAACCGGGGTTTGTCGGTGTTACACTATGCCAGCCAGATATTTCTATAAATCACACATGGATGTCTGAGCTCTTCTGAGGAACTATCCAATATTATGGGCTGCACGGTCTTCCTGAGTAAAGCTTACAGAACTGTCCCTCACCATCAATCTTCTGATAAGTCCCTCTAAAAACTCTTTTTTTAATGCACACCTTTTGTGATGCAAAGCACTATACATTTGTTAGGTAAAAAAGCAAGTCCTCACTCACCTCTCCAGCACCCGAGTTCGTGCGGAGTTGGTATGGGCTCACAATCTGTCAGAGACCAGACACCAATTCGTTGATCAACGGGCTCACACTATCCTTAGCTTGAAAGGCTTCAGAGTAAGTGTGGCAAGTTTATTAGGGGTGAGCATCAATATTTATACACAGAAGTAAACAAAGTGATTAACAGATCATAATGGTCATGCATAATCAAAGATGATTTTACAGGATAAAACAGGTTAAAATGTACATTCAGAAAGAGATAAGGGGAGATGGCTACTTAAGGGGAGGGGGGTGTCATGAGTAGTTCGCAGGTCAGAGCTTTGATTAAAAGTTCAGACAGAGACATCAAGTCTGGGTTAAGTTTAAGCTCATCAAAAGTTCAGACTCAACATTCCTCCATTTGTAGCTTTGGGATAACTATTTACCAAAAGCTACACCCCATTTTAAGGAGCCAAGGGCCGCTTGGCAATTTCAGCCTGGGCCAACTCGAAGAGAGTAAGGCCCTTGGCTGAAGTAGGAAAAGAATAAACTGACCCACATGAGTCTATGAGGGAGAGGACACACTGAATACAGCAACACAGTATTATAAGGATTACTATGGCCCCAACAATACCCACCAAGAGTTTTTTTTAACCCACCCAAATCCAGGCAGCCAATTCCATAAGGCTCCTCACCAATCATAAGGTGGCTGGCCAGAGGAGTAGTTCTTAGCCATTTCCCTTAGATGTTTGGTACGTTGAAAAGTGTCAGAGTAGGTGTCATTTACAAAAACACAGCATTCTTCATTTATGAGGGCGCAAGTTCCTCCCTGGGCTGCTAACATTATGTCTAAAGCCATTCGGTTTTGCAAAGCTAACTGGCGCAGCTGGGACATTTCCCCAGCCTGATTCTCAAATAGGGTCGCAGTTTCATTGGTTAAAGATTCTAGTAGTCCCTGTAGACGGATGACACCATCCCTCAAGCTAATGAGACCAGCCCACCACTGCCACGACAAACCATCACGGATATTAATATCTCTGAAGGTTTCACGGATGTTACGAACGTGGGGAAAATGAGGGGGAGTGAGGGAGATGCGAGAAGGCGGTGTTAGCCACGCTAAATAACATGACCCTGCCCAATCAGGGGAGAGAAAGTAATAAGCTTTGGGCCCGCACACCCAGTATGTTCCATACAATGAGTTTCGGGTATTCCATTTCTCAAAGTAGGAGGTAACCCACCACCCGTTGGACCACTGTTCCCCTGGTAACGCAGAGGGGTCGTTGTGCGAACTGCAGAGGCACAATTTGGTAGTGGTGTTTTCAAAGGGCAGTGTAGTACTGCTTGAGCAGTTGTAGAAGGCAATCGTATGTCCCTTAGCAATTAGTTGGACACCCTCGTGATCTGAGCAGGGCTTCTTAAAAGCTGGCTCTGAAGGCCTGCCCACCCATGAAAAAGTTGGATCGGGGTGAGGGATCCACATATGGGATAAGTGGGATGCGCAAGGCTTGAAGCCAAGATTTTTACTAAAGGCGGTGCCATTAAATACATGTTGCATTTACTTGTTCCCACAAAAGTTGACCCCTTTTCTTTAACAAAACACAGTGATCCTGTCTGATTGGTTACCCTGAGATATCTGTTAATTGGCACTCCTGTTTTGTCCCATGTAAGATTGTGTTGGAC
>NW_027055742.1:0-7000 GCF_011386835.1 Chrysemys picta bellii | reverse complement strand
CGTGAGTTGCCCAGCATCACACAGTGAGTGAGTGGCAACGCCAGGATGAGAAATCTATTTCTGGTTGCCAGTCCCATACTCAAACCATTAGACCACACTGCTTATCCTTTGCATAGTTTTGAGTATATTTATTGACTTTATTAAAACAACAAAGTTCCAAAAGGAACCCCCAAACCTATGCTAATATACAATTTGAGTCGAGGATTTATTTCTGTATTTAAAAGAACTAGATTCATTACAGCTGAGCATTTACATGCTAAAAAGGAAGGCAATTCTCAACTGAGGTTCTGGCACCAACCTTTCATCTGGCCCCAGCTACTTCTCATTTTGTAGAATCACAGAACTGTGGGGCTGGACGGCTCCTCAAGAAATCATCAAGTCCAGCCCCCTACGCTGAGGCAGGACCAAGCAGGGTGCGATTCCCTGCTTGAGGAGACATCCCTGTGCTAGCTGTCATCAAGCTAGTGTGTTAAATAGCAGTGTGGCTGCGACAGTTCAGGCAGTGGCTTGGGCTAGCCGCCGGAGTATGTACTCATAGGATCCGGGTGGGGTTGTACTTGGGGTGGCTAGCCCCTCTCACCGCTGTCCATGCTATCCTTGCTACAGTGCTATTTTAGCAAGCCAGTGCAAATATGTGTATGCGAGCTGGGTGTCACACCCCCAGCTGCAAGTGTAGAGATACACTTGGTGGGGGGATTGGCAGGGTGTGCAGGGTCCCAGGCCCAGATTCTCAGAGGTATTTAAGCTCCTAACTGCCATTGATTTCCATGGAAGTTAGGAAACTCCAAACCTTTGAGGATCTGGGCCCCAGTTCTCGGGCTCTGCTGTCTGTGGCTCACATTTTTAGCCGGAGGACGACGCACACATTCTCACTAGCTTCAGGCTGGAAATTGTCCCGCAGACAATAAGATCGACTGAAACAAAACTGGCCACCCTTCCTGACTTGTTGCAGAATGGACGTGCACAGCTTGCCAAGGGAGGAGAAGGAGGAGGACGCAGCTGCTGAGGGCACGTCCACCTTGGGAAGAGAGGAACATTCCAGTGGGAGTCAGCGTGAGCCGGAGCTGGCTCGAGAAGATACTCAAGATGGCCCAGCCAAGGTTGTTCCTAAGCAGAGTGGGCCCATCCTAAGGTGTCTAAAGCGAATCTGCCAAAAAGCGAAGAGAGGCCAGACGCCATATCCCCGAACTGTCAGTACAGGTAAAAGGAAAGGCTAAGGATGCGCTAAGGGGTGGGAATGAAGGGAGGCAAACTCAGTCTCAACCCCCATGTGTTCAAAGATTTCAAGTGATCCCAAAGGCTCTTGGGTTTGTGTACCACTTAGGGGAAACTGAAGACAAGACACAGAGAGTGGCGGGTGGGGGGGGAAACATGGAAAAAGTGGAGGAGGGGAGAACAAATAGATGTGGCCGCATGGCTTTGCTAGTGGGTGGACGGCGCTCTTCCATGGCTGAGTCTGCATGCAGCTCGAGGGCAGCCCTCTGTTCTGCACCGGGGGCAGAGATCACTGCTGGAGCTTGGCAAATAAATAATGAGCTAGCAGTAATCAGTCCCAGTACTAATCATCCCGGAATCTCCCAGAGACTGGAATGACAGGAGACAGTGTTCCTGAATCAGGACCAGTTTGATAAATGCTGGCTCTCCGTGAGGTCCTTCCATCCCCAGTGTGAACACAATACTTACAAGCCCTGATACAAACACTAGACCCGGGTGACGGTCAGACCCCTGTATTTCTAAGGCTCTCCAGCACTGGTGAAGGTGATGATGCCCCCAGAGCCTGTATTTCTCTGGGAATCTCTGGCTGCTGGAAGAGGAAGGGCAGTTTCTATTTCTCTCCACCACACACTGCTCTCCCTTCTCTTTCTTACCCTTGTAGTGAAGTCATTGCTTGGAGCAGGCAGAACAATACAACACTAGGGATGACTGACTAGCCCAATACCTGGGTTGGAATGGGAGTCCTATTTCTGAATCCTAGAGCCTGGTTCTCATTACACTAAGGCCTCTTTCCACTGCTCTGGCAGGTACATCTCTCTCAGGAACCATAAGGAGGAATGGGCAGGGAGTAAAATGGGGCCTAGGTGTGGCCACGCCTCTGCACCCAGAAGTGTGCAAAGGAGACACCCCCACACACACTCTGGGCCCAGCTGGTGCCTCTCCACAATAGGGCCCTGCTCTTGGAGAGCCCGTAGGCATTACTGTAATCAAAATCTTAAATAACAGCTAGAGACTTACATTGTTTCTAAATGAAAGCTTAGATGCTGCAGAACAAAAAGGCATTAGAAAAAAGAAGCCAATATGCCAGGCCACCGCGGCCCATCCCACGCTGAGCCCTGGTTTAGTCCAGTCTAGTTTTAAATGTCTTTAGCCAACGTTTCTCAAACAGTGGGTCTTGACCCCAGATGAGTACACAGAGCAATCAAGGGAGTCAGGAGGCATTGAAAATTGTATTATAACCTAAAGCAAAAGTAATCTTGCTCCCCCACTCCCTGCACACCTTTACCCTTCAAGGTCAAATATTCTTGGCCAACCTCTCACAACACATGTGCAGGTGAATTCTGTAGGACTAACGTTGTTAGCAATGACACATTTCTAACTCTTATAGTGAGGGTAAAGGCGAAATTCTTTGACTTTGAATAAGTGGCCAACCTGAAAACCACAGACTTAAGCAATGGGGCTTCCACCACTTCCCTTGGGAGGACGTTATCCTGGCTGTTCCACCCATCACGAGCTCCTAGCTGCTTTCCCATGCTGCTGACGGCGGCAAAGCAGGATATGTGAACTGAATCCTAATTGCAAGAGCATCAGCCAGTCCTATTCAGCCAGATTTGGCTGGCTAATGTTCATGCTGTCGGACAAATCTATTATTTGGTTGGCCCTATACAGTACAGCGAGTCCTGGTATTTCTTTGGGTCTGTGCTCATTCATGTCCAATCGGAGAGTACAAGATATTTATTGTGTAATGAATCAATAACATTTATCCAAGAAATAAAGGGGGTAGAGGATGTGACTGGAGTCAGGAGAACTATCTTCTATTCCCATCATTGCCAGTGACCTGCTGTTTGACTGAGCCAGTCACTTCAGCTCCCTGTGCCATGGTTTCTCCAACCATAAAAATGGTGCTAATAATACCGGCCCACCTTTAAAAGCCATTTGGAGATCCTCCACTGAAAAAACTCCATAGAAATGCAAAGGAGTCTCATTCTGGGTCTCTTTTTTTTGTTTTTGGTTTTTAAGGAATCCCCAATTTGATTCTGATTTTGATCACACCAATCTCTCTTGCTTTGAGAGTCAGTGGCTTATTTCACCAGCATCACAGTTTCCTTCACGTCTCCCCTGCTCAAGCAGGATATAGATGTCTAGCCCTATTCAAAACAAGCGGTGGGAATCAAACCAATCAAACCAACAAACAAAAGATAACCCTATCCAGAGCAGAGATATCTTACCCCAAAAAGGGAGATGTGCCAGTGACGCCAAGCTTTCCACTAGGAACTTGGCTATTGCTCATTGATTTTAGCTGGAAGGAGCCCAGATACCACGGTGATGGGCAGCAGTATACAACCCCAAGACAGACAGACCGTGTCCTTTCTTTGGTTTAAATGAACTGTCTGTTGGGCACCAATCAGTCCATGAATGACACCTCAGGGGCGTTCGTTCCCCTTTAACCAGCAATGGTAGTAATTTCTTTCTTTCTGTCATTCCTTCTTTCTTATTAGTCCCAGATATCTTGTGCATGGAGACTATTTGGGAGGCGGATGAAAGTGGTCGTGAGCAGCATGGCTGTGCTATGGAGGGAGCCATGCTCTTGCTGGAATCATGGAGAAACACTGTTGACTACTTCAATAGTAACAAAGAGGTATAAACCTTCTCCATCTAATCTGTAAACTAGTGTCCCCTCACGCTGTCCGTCCCACCTGACCCAGCCTGGGACATCCCAGAAGGTTTATCACATAGGGTCTGACTTCTCTTCAAACCCTTTGCCTACAGCACTCAACCTTTCTTCTTTCACTTACTCCAGACAATCCAGCCTCTGGATGCTTTTCTCCTATTATACATATTAGGTGCCTTCTCCAGATACATCCCACAAACTCTTTGGTGATCTCATGCCCCGTTTGTCAGTGGTATCCTTGATTTGCAGGGATTTCCCACCACTCTGTGCTAGTTTCAGTAGATTCTTGCCCGGCTACTCCCCTGCCTCACACTATCCGTTGGACTCAAGGACGAGACATTTCCACCCAAGGTCTCCCCTGGCGACTGCTCCTCTCTCAGGGCTGGTCTACACTGGGGTGGGGATCGATCTAAGATACGCAACTTCAGCTACAAGAATAGCTATGAGAATAGCGTAGCTGAAGTCGACATATCTTAGATCGATTTACCTCCGGTCCTCACAGCGCGGGATCGACGGCCGCGGCTCCCCCGTCGACTCCGCTTCCGCCTCTCGCTCTGGTGGAGTTCCGGAGTCGACAGGAAGCGCGTTCGGGGATCGATTTATCGCGTCTAGACGAGACACGATAAATCGATCCTCGATAGATCGATTACTACCCACCGATCCGGCAGGTAGTGAAGACATACCCTTAGACATTCACTGACAAAACAAATGGGTCCAGCTTTGTCGCTTATACACATGGTGTCAAGGCTGAATCCCTACTCTGGCACTTTGAGTGAAGAAGGTGGAGGCTGGCAAGGATTTAAAAAAATCAATACTTGCCACTCCAGGCTTGTATTACACTCCCAAGGTTACAGCTTTTCTCTGACCTTGTCTTGGTAAACGCTGCCATCACCCAAATGCAAAAAAAACCCTTGGACCCAGGAAGGAGCACTTGGGAATTCTTCCCTGTGGGGTATCCTCAAGCCCTTTCAAATCCCGCCCCTTTCTCCTCCCCTCCACCCCCGCCCCCCCCCCCGGGGAAGAGCTGAGAAAGAAAACAAAGGAAATCTGCTGTTGCCACCAGTTAATTAAACAACATGCACAAACCTCTTAGGACACAAAATCCAATTCTGTTCTTAAAAAAGGTAAATTTTGTTAAAAACAAAAAGGAAGAAAGTGCATCTGGAACTTAGGCTTTTTGCTAGATCTTAAAAGAAAACAATTACAAAAATTAAGCATCAAGATAGCTCTCTTGAGGTTCAGCTTCAAGGTTACAAACAAAACAAAAGTATCTGGGGTTAGCACAGAGGAGATCCACAAGCCAAAATAAAGAAATAAACCTGATCGCGTCTAGTTAAACATTCCCTGTCCAATGATTTTTCTCGGTATGGAAGATGAATTTTCATACCTGGTTCCAGCCTTACACAGAATTGCTGCTCTGTGTCCCGTCTCCAGAGAACAAACACAGACAAAGAGAAGTTTTTTCCCCATTTTAAAAAGTTTTAGCCCCACTCCTTTTCCTTTAGCTGGGGAACTTTGTTAACCCTTTACAGGTAAAGCAAGCAGAGAACAGCCACCAAGAGGGACTTTTTAGCTAACTGGCTGGCTGGGTGTTCATAAAAGGGAGCCCCCCCTTCATTTATTACACATGGTCACGCTACATCTGGCTACTTGTCCTACAGAAAACAGGCCCTGTGTGGAGTCCTCCACATGGAGTCTCATTGCTCTTCTGCTTGTTCTCCTTGATCCAACCCTTCTCTGAACAAGTAGCTCACACAGTCAGGTCCTACACAAGCCAACATTCTGCTGGAAGCCATCAGAACCCTTCTTAGACTGTCAATTCTTGGAAGCTGGGCCTGTGTCTTCCTTTGTTTGCAGACAGAGCCCAGTATATTGTAGGTGCTGCCCGGATACATCATCATCCTCAACTCAGCACGATTTCTGATCCTGACTATTCATTGCTCTGCAACATTGTTAATTTATCTACCAGGTGTTCCGTGTGGAGGGGTTTTGAATGAAGGTAGAATATTCTACCCGATGATGTTCTCTATCTAAATCCCTTTCACCCTGATATATATTTTTTCTCATTTTGGTTTAGGATTTCATTATGAAAAAATGTTTCTTAAGACTCTTGTTTGTTCTCAGCAAGAGCATCGACTGGCATAACATGCCTGACTTTTTTATTTACAACTTTGCATCAGACACTGCAGGAGCCATAGTGGTGAGTAAATAATATACACAGGGTCCATGTTATTGGTTGGAAAAGATTGATGAACTGTGGAGAATACTTAGCTGCTAAACCCACGCTAGGGTCCATGGAATCTGGAGAGTTGTAAAGAACTTTGTTGTATACACTGAAGCAATTATTTCAGTGTGTAAAATTGAGGTCAGTGCTGATTGACTGGAAATATTAGTGTGAATGGACAGAGAGAGGATGCTAGTTGGTGGGAAGTAGGAGATGAGTGGACAGAGATGGATGAGGAAATGAGGGAGTGAATTTGTGGCTGGGTAGAAACGGATGAGATCCCTTTGGACAACAACACTGGCTGAGTAGCTTCATGATCTGGGAGCTCTTCCATCAGAAAGGAAGATCCTGGGTTTTGGCTGGGCTCCTTGTTACTTTTGGAATATCTGATGTTCTTTTAGCTGGGGATTTATTGGAGACTCCGGAGAAGCCTGTGGCTAATTTAGCCTTTTTTGAGGCCTCCAGAGTTAGCTGTGATGCCAGGGCTTTGTATAACCTCCTCAATGAATGTGTGAGGGAGTAGGACTGATGCTGGGAGCACTTGTGTCTCATTTACTATGTTTGCCCCTTTGTGACTTACAGGAGATGATTAAGAAAGAACCCCGGGACTCTCTCTCCAGCACCATATGGCTCCAGGCCATGGCCATCATTATCGAGCTGAGGTAACGTGACTTCTCATTTAACTGCCCAGCCTTCACACCTGGCTTCTCACTCCATGCTCGGTGGGACCAGAGTTGCCAATAGCAGTCCCTCACTTCGTGCCTTTTTCTCTTTAGATGCTGAGGACTCTTTGGGGAGGAGCTGGGGGACTATTGCATGGCTGACTGATGATTTTCTACCCAGTAACATTGTAATCCTCTTTACTCCACATGTGATTCAAAGCCAAGAGT
>NW_027055741.1:0-7000 GCF_011386835.1 Chrysemys picta bellii | reverse complement strand
CAGAGGGAAGGGGTGGGGTGCTCGGGGCAGGGCACTTGGGTGCAGCAGCCCTTGGACCCATTTGGTAGGAGCTGCAGAGAAGACTCCCACGCCCCATGGGGAGAGGACAGAGGGGGACTGGGGGAATGGGACTCCAGTGCGCCACAGTGCCATTCCCGCTGAGTCCCTCCTTGCGGAGGTCATAGGCCGAGGAAGCAGCAAGGCCCTGTGATGCTGGCAGAGCAGGTGCCAGCTCATGCCAAGGCCCCCAGGCCTTACTGAACGCTGACAAATGCAAAGTTGGGAACCAGGCTGGCTCACCAGTGTGTTCGCACTGTTAGAATAGATGTGAAGTTGATGCGAATGTGTTTGGTGTTTAGAAATGCTGAAATTCTTGTAGGATGCTGATCTCCCTTATCATTGGAGTTACATCAAGCGTTTGCATTGTAAACCTCTTATTGTTTAACTCACCAAAGGGGAAAGCAGCATTAATTATTGTAAAGTGCTGGGTCTGCCCATTGAAACCAAGCCATTGTGAAACAGCAAAGGACAAAGACTTCTTTGATTCCACGCCCCCTCCCCACCCATGAAGGGGAACCAAGCGCCGATCGACACTCGTTCCATCAGCTTGAACTCTGGGGGAAGGAAATAAGGCCTGACCAGAAAGATCTGTATCACTGTGGAACTTGGCATTCGGGAAGGGCAATATTTCTAAGCATAAGTAAGGGATCCCCAAGCAGCTTAGCCTGGGTTAGCCCTAAAGGTCGCATAGACCAGTGGTTCTCAAACGTTTGTATTGGTGACCCTTTCACACAGCAAGCCTATCAGTGTGACCCCCCCCCTTATAAATTAAAAACTTTTTTTTTATTATTTAAAACTATTATAAATGCTGGAGGCGAAGCAGGGTTTGTGGTGGAGGCTGACAGCTTCCAACCCCCCCAGGTAATAAGCTTGCAACCCCTTGAGGGTTCACGGCCCCAGTTTGAGAACCCTGGTATAGAACTTGCACATTACAGCAGCTTCTACTGCCTTTTGGAACCTGACTGTACCTCACTTGCGTGCATCTGTTACCTGCTTTCACCTAGTGAATAACTCTCAGTTCTTTTCCCTAGTTAATAAATCTTTAGTTAGTATTACAGGATTGGGTACAAGTATTGTCTGTGGTTTGAGATCTGAGGTACAGTAACTCCTCCCTTAACGTCCTCCCGCTTAACATTGTTTCGAAGTTATGTCGCTGCTCCATTAGGGGACATACTTCTTTAAAGTTGTGCAATGCTCCCTTATAATGTCCTTTGGCTGACTTTACAAGGGAGCATTGCACAAGTTCCTCTTCTCCGCCTCCTCCCCCTCCCTCCTTCCCAGCGCTTAGGACTTTCAGGGAGGGAGGGAGGGAGCGAGCGAGCGGGGAAGCTGCCCCCCCATCCCCCCGGCAGACAGGGTGTGACGGAGCAGGGAGCAGGGCAGATTTGACCTGGGAATGTTGCAGGGGGGTTGCAGTGGGGATGTGGGACTTCCCTTGAAGGAAGCTACCTGAGCTGTAACCTGAGCCAGGAACGGGGGTGGGGAGAATTAACACCTTCTGCCCGGGAGACTGAACAAAGGAGAGGAGCAGCGGGAGGAGTTTTGAGTTTAGTTTTCGGTTGGGGCTGGGTGGTGCAAGGCAGGGAACCCCAAGCTGGGGTCTAAGCTCCCTGAACCTCCCAGAGGGACCTAATTGAGGGGGTCTGGTCGTACCTACACGCTCTGCTTGAGACTGTGTTCCTGTCCTTAAATAAACCTTCTGCTTTACTGGCTGGTTGAGAGTCGCAGTGAATCTCGGGAAGAGGGGTGCAGGGCCCTAACTCCCCCACAATCCGCAACAACTGGTGGCAGCGGCGGGATCTACTGCACCCCGTGGACGGCGCTTCCTGCAGTAAGTGACTGGGGAGCAGTAAAACGAAGGGGGATTGACGGGGACCAGGCCTGCTGAAGAGTGGGAGAGAGACGGTTATTACCCCTGGGAGTGTGTGACCAGCGAGAAGGACTTTTGCAGTAACAGGGTCCCCCGGGGGGATCGCAGCGAGTGGTCCCAGGGGCGGAGGAGTCTGCAGCTCGACCCTGGCAGAGAGGCGGTGACCTTGAGAAGGGCTGGCACACTAGGGGTCCCCCTGGGAACTGTGGGGAGCTGTGAGCACACAGGCCGGTGAGTGGCCAGCAGGAAGATGTATGCCAAGCGGCTTAAGAGCGACCTGGTGGAGCTGTGCAAGCAGAGGCGGCTGCGCATTGGGAGGCTCACCAAAGAACAGCTCATTGCCCGGCTGGAGGCGGAAGATCGCGCGAATGAACTGATCCCTGTGTCTCAGGGAAGCAGCCTGGCAAATGCAGCGCAGGCACCAGTGTCTGTCCCAGCTGGGAGTGGTCAGCCGGCTGCTGAGGGCTTCCCGAGACCCCTCCTTCCTATGCCTAGGGGAAGGGTGGGGAGGAGCCCAGCAAATACCGAAGGCGCCGTGACCCCCCCGGCCAGCAGGGGATCCCCCCGGCGACGTTCGGCATCCGTGGAGCGGAATTGGCTGGAATGGGAGAAAGAGCTAAAACTGAGAGAGCTGGAGGATCGTGAACGACAGAGACAGCATGAACGGGAGGAGAAAGAGAGACAGCATCAGCGTGAAGAGAGACAGAGACAGCATGAACGGGAGGAGAATGAGAGACAGCATCAGCGTGAACGGGAGGAGAATGAGAGACAGCGTCAGCATGAACTGGAACTGGCGAGATTGAAGGGCAGCGAACCCCCGGCTGCGGTGAGTGAGGGGGGACCCAGGACTGCACGGAGCTTTGATAAGTGCATCATGGCCCCATACAAGGAGGGGGAGGACATGGATGACTTCCTGGAGGCCTTTGAGACGGCCTGCGAGCTGCACCGGGTTGATCCCGCGGACAGACTCCGGGTCCTTACCCCCTTACTGGACCCCAAAGCCGTGGCATTGTACCGCCAACTGGGAGAGGCAGAGAAAGGGGACTACGAACTATTCAAAAAGGCCCTGCTACGTGAGTTTGGGCTGACTCCTGAGATGTACCGGGAAAGGTTCCGGAGTCAAGATAAAACCCCTGAGATCTCATATCTGCAACTAGCCGTCCGCATGGAAAGATACGCCAGCAAGTGGGCTGGTGGGGCCCAGACGAAGGAGGACCTGATTAAACTGCTGGTACTGGAGCAACTGTATGAGCGGTGCCCATCCGACCTGAGGCTGTGGTTGGTGGACAGAAAGCCAGAGAACCCGCGACACGCCGGGCAGCTGGCTGATGAGTTTGTAAAGAGCCGGTCAGGGGGTGGCAGGGAGGAGCCCCAAAGGAACAGGCCCGCCGCGATGCAGAGAGAGAGTCACCCTGGGACCTCCCACGGGGAATGCCCAGCATCAGGGACAACCGACCGGCTCGAGGGGACCCACGGGACCTGAGCTGCTATTACTGCGGCCGAAGAGGCCACGTTCGGGCCCAGTGCCCCAAGCTCAAGGACAGACTGAGCAGACCGAACCCGCACCGGGTTAACTTGGTAGAGGCCCAGACGGACGAGGGGCAGGCTTCCCACGCAAGAGGGGCTGGCAGCTTATCAACTGCTCAAGAGAGAGAAGGGCCCCCGGCCAGCTTCTCTGGGGGGCCAGATGCTCCGGATTCAAAGTTCTCCGTTTACAGGGTTGGCGCGGGGCTGTCCCTGCGGAGCGAGTGCCTTGTTCCCCTGGAGGTGGATGGGAAGAAAGTTTATGGATACTGGGACACGGGCGCAGAGGTGACACTGGCCTGGCCCGAGGTGGTGGCCCCAGATCGGGTGGTGCCCAACACCTTCCTGACCCTGACCGGGGTGGGCGGGACCCCATTCAAGGTTCCCGTAGCGAGGGTACACCTGAAATGGGGGGCCAAGGAGGGCCCCAAGGACGTGGGAGTGCACCACCATTTGCCCACTGAGGTGTTGATGGGGGGGGACCTAGAGGACTGGCCAAGCAGCCCCCAGACCGCCTTAGTCGTGACCCGTAGCCAGAGCCGGCGAGGGGCACTACGCCCTGACCTTGGGAAGGATGTCCCACCGGAGGCACCGAACCCTTCCCGGGTGGGGAGGGAACACCCAAGGACAGGCCGCGGGGTGGCTGGGGCTTCCGACCCAGCCGACGAGAGGGAGCAGGTCCCCATCCCTTCCCCAGCCGCCGAGTTCCAGGCCGAGTTGCAGAAGGACCCCTCCCTGCGGAAGCTAAGGGGCCTGGCTGACCTCAGTGTGGTACAGACCATGAGGAGAGGATGCAAGGAGAGGTTCCTGTGGGAGAAGGGGTTCCTGTACCGAGAGTGGGCTCCCCCGGGGGAAGTGGAGTCGTGGGGGATCAGGAGGCAGCTGGTGATTCCCCAGAAGTTTCGCCACAAGCTACTGTACCTGGCCCATGACATCCCTCTCGCAGGGCACCAGGGGATCCGGCGCACCAGGCAGAGGCTGCTACAGAACTTTTACTGGCCCGGGGTCTTCACCAACGTCCGGCAGTACTGCCGATCCTGTGACCCCTGCCAGAGGGTGGGGAAGGCCCGGGACAAGGGGAAGGCAGCATTGAGACCTTTGCCCATCATAGAGGAGCCTTTCC
Organism: Chrysemys picta bellii; assembly: GCF_011386835.1. Classification (NCBI taxonomy): domain Eukaryota; kingdom Metazoa; phylum Chordata; order Testudines; family Emydidae; genus Chrysemys; species Chrysemys picta. Next base: position 2,423 of record NW_027055741.1, on the reverse strand, counting down.
AGAAGGTGGCCATGGACATAGTGGGACCTCTCAGCAAGACGACCCGGTCTGGGAAGAAATACATCCTGGTGGTGGTAGATTTCGCCACCCGCTACCCCGAGGCAGTGCCCTTATCGTCCATTGAAGCAGACACTGTGGCGGATGCGCTGCTGACCATTTTCAGCCGAGTGGGGTTCCCCAAGGAAGTCTTGACGGACCAAGGGTCCAACTTCATGTCGGCCCTACTCCGGTGCTTGTGGGAGAGATGTGGGGTCCGGCACAACTGGGCCTCAGCATATCACCCCCAATCCAACGGGCTGGTGGAGAGGTTCAATGGGACGCTAAAAATGATGCTGAAAACATTTATGAATCAGCACCCGCAGGACTGGGACAAGTACTTACCTCACCTGCTGTTTGCGTACAGGGAGGTACCCCAGGAGTCTACCGGGTTTTCGCCTTTCGAACTGCTATATGGAAGGCGGGTAAGGGGGCCCCTGGACCTGATGAGAGACGAATGGGAGGGGAAGGCCACTCCTGACGGAGAGTCGGTGGTGGAGTATGTCCTGACCTTCCGGGAACGACTTGCCGAGCTCATGGGCCTGGCCAGGGAGAATCTGGCCAGAGCCCAGAGGAAGCAGAAGGTCTGGTATGACCGCACAGCACGGGCCCGCGCCTTCACCACTGGGGATCAGGTGATGGTCCTCATCCCCGTGAGGAAAAACAAACTCCAGGCCGCCTGGGAAGGGCCCTTCAAGGTTGTCAAGCAACTAAACGAGGTAAACTATGTGGTGGAGCTGTCAAACCGGGCACACCACCACCGGGTGTACCATGTGAATATGATGAAGCCATATTATGACAGGGGGAATATGGTGTTGGCCGTGTGTGGACAGTGGGAGGGGCAGGGAGATGACCCTTTAGTAGATCTATTCCCTGGGACAAGAGTTGGCTTCCCCCTGGAAGCAATTCCCCTCTCTGATCGGCTAACCCCTGCCCAGCGAGCTGAGATCGGAGGGGTGCTGCATCTGTACCAGCAGCTGTTTTCCAACCAGCCTGGACGCACTAATCTGACTGTCCACCGGGTGCAGACAGGATCGCACCCGCCTATAAAATGCTCCCCCTTCCGAGCCACAGGGAAAACTGCTCAGGACCTGGAAAGAGAGGTCAATGACATGCTGGCTTTGGGGGTGATCCAGCCGTCTTCCAGCCCTTGGGCCTCGCCGGTGGTGCTGGTCCCCAAAAAGGACGGGTCGATCCGGTTCTGTGTGGACTATCGGAAGCTCAATGCCATCACTGTAGCCGATGCCTACCCCATGCCCAGGCCGGACGAGCTCCTAGACAAGCTGGGAGGTGCTCGGTACCTTACCACCATGGATCTTACAAAGGGCTATTGGCAAGTGCCGCTGGATGCAGATGCCAGGCTGAAATCGGCCTTTGTCACCCCTCTGGGGCTCTATGAGTTCCTGACCCTGCCCTTCGGCCTCAAGGGAGCGCCGGCCACCTTCCAGCGCCTGGTGGATCAGCTACTGAGGGGGATGGAGAGTTTTGCCGTGGCGTATATCGATGACATCTGTGTCTTTAGCCAGACCTGGGAGGACCACATATCCCAGGTTAGACAAGTGCTGGACCGACTCCAGAAGGCTGGGCTGACCGTAAAACCGGAGAAGTGCAAGGTGGGGATGCCTGAGGTATCCTACCTAGGCCACCGGGTGGGAAGCGGCTGCCTAAAGCCGGAACCAGCCAAAGTGGAGGTGATCAGAGACTGGCCCGCTCCTCAAACCAAAAAGCAGGTCCAAGCCTTTATTGGGATGGCAGGGTACTATCGGAGGTTCGTGCCCCACTTTAGCGCCATAGCCGCCCCCATCACTGAGCTGTGCAAGAAGGGGAAGCCAGACAAAGTGGTCTGGACCGAGGAGTGCCAGGAGGCTCTCCGGGCGCTGAAGGAGGCTCTGGTCAGTGGCCCAGTTCTGGCAAACCCAGACTTTGACAAGCCCTTTATGGTGTTCACCGACGCCTCAGACACAGGACTGGGGGCGGTGTTAATGCAGGAGGATGAAAAGGGGGAGAGACACCCCATCGTGTACCTGAGTAAGAAGTTGCTACCCCGGGAGCAGAACTACGCGGCCATCGAGAAGGAATGCCTGGCCATGGTGTGGGCCCTCAAGAAACTAGAGCCATATCTCTTTGGGCGTCACTTCACCGTGCACACCGACCACTCTCCCCTGACCTGGCTGCACCAGATGAAAGGAGCCAACGCCAAGCTCCTGAGATGGAGCCTGCTCCTGCAGGATTATGACATGGACGTGGTCCATGTGAAGGGACGTGACAACCTGATAGCGGACGCATTGTCCCGGAGAGGGAGCCCTGAACTTCCCCAGGTCACTGGTCAGAGTGACCCCGCTCAGTTCAGTCTCGAAGGGGGGAGAGATGTGACGGAGCAGGGAGCA
>NW_027055740.1:0-7000 GCF_011386835.1 Chrysemys picta bellii | reverse complement strand
GCTGGGGAATCCAGGCCCACCCTTGCTCCCTGGAGCATGGGCAGCAGCATCGGGGACCAGCGCTCCCTACAGCTGCCAGAACAGTGACACAGACGGAGCCCCACCTCGGCCAGCTCCCCCATCTGGAGAGGGCCCCAGGAGAAGCATCTGGGCCCAGCACACCCCCTCCCCACGGAGCAGAGACCAGAGCTTACAGTCGGTGCTGAGCAGGTAGCCCCGCAGCCAGAGATCCTCGCCTTCCCGCCCGCCGGGGCTGGGCCAGGGCGCGGTGAGGCTGAAGAGCAGCAGGTCCGGGGGGCTCTCCAGGTTCTTGCCTGCCAGCATGTTGGGGGTGAGGGTGGTGAGCACAAACTGATCCACCTTGGCCACTAGCAGCGCCGTGAAGCCCAGGGAGAGGGAGGGGTCCCTGCAGCCGCACCGCCACTTGGAAGTACTCCCGCTCCGTGCCGCCCAGCAGCTCCACCCGCATGGGGACAGAGTCACGGCTGGGCCAGGGCTCAGGGCCGTGTGCTGGTAGCGGATCCCACATTTGGGGGGGAGCGCAGTGCTGAGGTGGCAGGGTGTGTGTGGGGGGGGAAGAGAGAGCCCAGTGCTGGGGCAGCAGGGGGTGTGGGTGGGTGGGGCACTGGTGGGCGGGGGGGAGCTCAGGGCTGGGGGGAGGGGGAGGCAGCCAAAAATGTTTTTGCTCGGGGCGGCAAAAAACCTAGAGCCGGCCCTGGCTGCTGCCCAGCCGGAAGATTGAGAATGCTGGCGGTTTGGAGCAGAGGCTCTGAGTTCAGACAAACTTGACCTCCTCGGTCCTGGAGTCCAGGTGACTAATGAGGGCGTGGTCTGAACTAGGGTTACCATATCTCATAAATAAAAAGAGGACCCTCCACGGGTCCTGGCCCCGCCCATTTCCCCACCCCCTAGCCCCGCCCCAACTCCGCCCATTCCCCGCCCTAACTCCGCCACCTCCTCCCTCCCACTCCCAGCCAGGGGGAAAGGGCTGCCCCAGTGCTACCGGCTTCAGGGTTTGCCGGGCAGCCCCCAGACCCTGCGCCCCCAGCCGGCGCTTCCCCAGCGCAGCTGGAGCCCGGGAGGGGAAGCGCCCAGCCGGGGGCGCAGGGTCTGGAGGCTGCCCGGCAAACCGTGAAGCCGGTAGCGCTCAGGCTTTGGGCAGCCCCTATGCCTCCGGACCCTGCACCCCCAGCCGGGCACTTCCCCTCCCGGGCTCCGGCGGCGCAGGGTCCGGAGGCACGGGGGCTGCCCGAAGCCGGTAGTGCTCGGGCAGCTCGGCTCTTACACAGAGCCGAAGAGGAGCAGAGCCTCCAGCCGCGAGGGGTCTGCTCCTCCCCGACTCTTCGGCTCTGTTTAAGAGCCGGGCTGCCCGAGCGCTACCGGCTTCGGGCAGCCCCGGTGCCACCGGACCCTGCGCCGCCGGAGCCCGGGCGGGGAAGTGCCCGGCTGGGGACGTAGGGTCTGGAGGCACGGGGGCTGCCCGAAGCCGGTAGCGCTCGGGCAACCCGGCTCTTACACAGAGCCGAAGAGTCGGGGAGGAGCAGAGCCGCCATTTTCCCGGACATGTTCGGCTTTTTGGCAATTCCCCCCGGACGGGGGTTTGACTGCCGAAAAGCCGGACATGTCCGGGAAAAAGAGAACGTATGGTAACCCTATCTGAACAGGCTGTGCGGTGTCACTGCCAATCCCTGCTGGCTGCATCGCTGCCGAAGGGGCTCGAGTCTCTCACAGGGGTCTACACTCAGCTGCACTCACTGGGGAGCCCCGGCGAGAAGCGGGGGGGCTAGAGCCTGAAGTCTCAGAGTCGTGGGGCTCGCCCTTGCAAAAAGAGGAGGCCTGGGGCCTAGCACAACCATAGGGGCATCCCGAGCGTGATGGGCACCCTGGGACACCAGGACAGAGGGGGGACTGGTTCAAGCTGGGAGGACCTGAACACGAGCAGCCGGCGGCAGCAGTAGTGGTGGGGGTGGCCATGACGGGGAGCAGAGACAGAGCTCTGGGGGTGCAGGACAGGCAGCTGGGAAATCGGGACCAAGGAACGTGCCTGCTGCTGTTTGCTCCTGCTGCTTCCATGGGAAGAAGGCTGGGGGCGTTCTCAGCCCACAAACAGAACCACCCGGCTCTCCCTGGAGGAGGAGACCCCGGCAAGGCCTCACTTCACTGGGGCTGAAGGGGGACAGGCACATTCCAGGGCGTGACAGGTCAACGCTCAGCCCAGCTCCTGCATGTAGCGATGAGAACTGCCACTCGTGGAGCCCACCCGGCCCAGACTGGTGCTAAGTTCCAAGCAGCCAGACCCTGCCCCTCCCTGTGGCTGCCGGCCCGCGCTGGCACCATTTGGCTGCAGCATGGATCAGCAGGTGCTGATGCACGAGTAGGGTTACCATACGTCCGGATTTTCCCGGACATGTCCGGTTTTTTGGGCCTCAAATCCCTGTCCGGGAGGAAATCCCCAAAAGCTGGACATGTCCGGGAAAATAGGGAGGGAGGGGCCTGCAGTGCTGGGTTGGGGGCCGGAGCCGCTGGGGCTGGCAGTGCGGGGCCGGGGGCTGGCGGTGCGGGGCCGGGGCTGGGGCCGGGGCTGGCGGTGCTCGGCAGGGGGCCGGGGGACGAGAGGGACAGTACCAGCTTGTTGGGGCTCCGGTGGGAGAAGACACGGCGTGGGCACTTGATGTGAAGGTGTCCTGAGCACCAGCTGCGCATGTTGAGCCACTCAACAGTACGGAGGGGCTGGGGCCGTCCTCCCGGTGCAGCAGAATCAGCTGCTTCAGGGCAGGCACGGCTGTGTTCTCCAGCATCTGCTCCAGCTGCAAGGGCAGAACAGGGGCCCCTAGAATGAGCCAACTCCCCGGTGGAATGATCCCCGCCCCGGCACAGCACAGCACACACAGCCCCATCCCAATGCACAGATGCCCTCCCCACCCCCCACGAGCCTCCATCCCTGCACAACATACACAGCCCCCTACCTCTGCACAGCCCCCTCAGCGGGCAATTCCCCCCCCACCCCACCCAGCATGAGCCGCTGCAGCCCAGCGCAGCCCAGCGCAGCCCAGGCTCCCCCCTCAGGATGAGCCCCGACCCCTGCATGGCTCGCACAGCCCTCCCCAGCAGGAGTGGAGGGAAGTTGCAGAAGGGACTTGGAAGCTGGTCACAGATTCCCACACCAGAAAGGCCCTGTGGGATGTGTGTGCTAAGCCCACCTGACCCCTCATCCCGTGATGGGTTTGCAGCCTGGGTCCCAGGTGGTGACATGCCACCATCACCCTGCCCCGTGCTTGCCACCTCGCCCCACACCAAGTCTAGAGGAGATGAACCTTTCCTCCACAGGGCCTGGATCTCGGCCTTGGCTGGCTGCTGGGCTCGGGTGAACGTGGCTGTAGGCTGCTCTCTGGACCTTTTGGCCTGAAGCCATGGAGTACCCCCAGGATCCCTAGCTGTCCTCGGCAGTGCCCGCCACTGGTAGGCTGCTCTACCCGAAGGAGGAGGTGGGGGCACCCCAGCCTTGATGCAGGGACCCATGGGCACTCGGTTCTCACACAGGGGCACCAGCGGCCGTACCGGACAGTGTCTGCGCGGGTGGCCGAGGACTCCACAATGCTGCATATGCCGGGCGAGGCCTTCTCTGCCGTCTTCGAGAAGTACCCCGAGAGCCTGGTGCGGGTGGTGCGGGTGAGTGCGGCCTCGGCCCCCGTCCCATGTGCTGATGTCCTCCCCTCCCCCGCATTGTGCCGCATGCTCAGACTCTCCCCTTCCCTTCCAGATCGTGGTGCGTCTGCAGCAGGTCACTTTCCTGGCCCTGCACAACTACCTGGGGCTGACTAATGAACTCTTCAGCGACGGGAGTGATGGGCCCTGCCCTGGAGCTCCTCCCACGGGAGTGGTGAGTCCTGCTCCCTGCACCAGAACCTTCGTCCTTCCCATCCCCGGTTCCTCTTACCCATGGCAGTTTGGGCCAGACTTGGGCCAGTGTCCAAACCCTGGTCCCACTAGGGGGGCTGGAGGCCAGCACCTGGCTGGGGAGGGGACAGAAAGAGCTAGAACCCCCCGAGCAAAGCCCCTGTGTCTGCAAGGGGGGGATCCCTGTGCAGCGGGGATGAAGCAGGGCCTGGCAGGGTGCCCCCTGCTGGCAGCAAGTCGCAGTGAGAGGCCTTAACACCCGGCCTGGCGGCTCTGGAGAGGTGGAGAATCCTGCGCCCAAGCAGCCCCTCCCCCTGGCACAGCCCTGCTCTGCCCTCAGACTTGGCTGCTGGAGCAGCGTTCCCTGCCTTGCTGGGTGGAGCACCTGGCTCGGGATGGAGCCAAGGCCTGTGGGAACAGCCGGGTCACTGGGCCGGCGCTGTGACCCCCTCGCCCCAGCTGCCAGGGAGCCAGGAGCCGAGAGCAAGCTTTGCGGGGCCGTCGTGTGCCGGCAGCACCTGGCGCTCTGGGCTCAGCTGGGCTCTGCGCTCTCCTTGTCTACAGTGGCACATCTGGCCCCTCCCACGTTACGCAGCTCTGTGGACATGGGTCTCCCTCACACAAGCCATGCGGCTGCTGGCGTGGAGCATGTTTCCGCCTGGGCCATCAGCCAAGTGAGGGGAGCCAAGCCGTCCCCGTCCCTGTGCCCGTCCCCATCCCTGTGCTTGTCCCCGTCCCCGTCTCTCTGCCTCAGCTCTGCTCTGGAGTGGGGAGGAGGTCAGACGAGATGCTCTGAATGGCCCCTGTTGGTCTTGAGTGGTGGGTGTGGCTGGTCCCCAGGCTGGCACTGCCCAGCCTGGCCTGGTGCTGATGCCAGCTGTGTCATGAAGGAGATGCAGCCGCTGCGACTCTTCCCCCAGCCCAGCCATGCCTCGCACACCAGCCCTGTCAGACACAGCAAGCGCGTCATCAGCGTCTCCTCCATTGACCACCACAAGGAGAGCTCTGGAGGCAGCCAGATGCCAGCGCCAAGGACCTGGGTAAGGGTTGCCCTGGCTCAGGGAGGGGAACGCAACAGCTGTGCTCCCCCTCAGAGCAACTGAGCTGGGCATGGACCGGACAGGGGTGAAAGAAGTCAAGGGTGCAGAAGGGCTCAGTACGGGGTGCTGTGCTGCAGGGAGCGGGGTGGAGGCCTGGGCACTTCCCTTGCACGGAACTGGTCCACACCTTCCATATGCCACGACAGCTGTGGAGTGGCTCTCATCACCAGTCCTGCCCCTGGAGGTGGCCTGGCTGTAGGGTCCGACCCAGGGCAGGGGAGGCTCTGGACCCCGTGTGCTCGCTGTGCCAGTGTAACGGGATGTGTATGTCACCCTCACAGCTGATCAGCTCAAGCTGGGGTCCCTGGAGCCCTCTGCAGTGCCACTGCTGAGCCGCTGCATCTCCATGCCAGTGGATAGCTCAGGTAAGTGGAACTCTCCCAGGATGGGACCAGGTTAATTGATAAGGGGGGTTGCACTGATAGGCTTTGCTGTGTGAAAGGGGTCACCAATACGACCTTCAGGGCTAACCCAAGCTAAGTTGCTTGTGGATCCCTTGCTTATGCTTAGAAATCTTGCCCTCCCTGAATGCCAACCCCGGCAGTGATACAGATCTTTCCGGTCAGGCCTTATTTCCTTCCCCCAGAGCTCACACAGATTGAACGAGTGTCGGTCGGTGCTTGGCTCCCCTTCATGGGTGTGTCTGGGGGCGGGGTGTGTGTGGGATCAAGGAAGTTGAGTTACACAATAAGAGGTTTACAATGCAAACGCTTGATGTAACTGCACCAGGGGCTCCAGTGATGTGATAAGTGAGATCAGCATCCTACAAGCATTTCAGCATTTCTGAACACCAAACACATTCGCATCAACTTCACATCTATTCTAACAGTGCGAACACACTGGTGAGCCAGCCTGGTTCCCGGCTCTGCGTTTGTCAGGGCTCAGTGAGGCCTGGGGGCCTTGGCATGAGCTGGCACCTGGTCTGCCAGCATCACAGGGCCTTGCTGCTTCCTCAGTCTCTCATGCTGAGTCCCTCCTTGCGGAGGTCAATGGCACTGTGGCCATAAGTGCTGACTTCTGCTGGTGCTGGTGGGTGCTGCCACTCTCTGCGCCCGGCCCTGCCCTGACTCCACCCCTGCCCTGCCCCCATTCGAACCCCTTCCCCAAAGTCCCCGCCCTAACTCTGCCCCCTCCCTGCCCCTATTCCAACCCCTTCCCCAAATCCCCTGCCAACCCCGCCTCCTCCCATGAGCGCACTGCATTCCTGCTCCTTCCCCTCCCTCCTGGAGCTTGTTACGCCGTGAAACAGCTGTTTTGTGGTGGCAAGTGCTGGGAGGTAGGTGGAGGAGCAGGGACCTGGCGCACTCAAGGGAGGAGGCGGAGGAAGAGATGTAGGTGAGTTGGGGCAGGGGGGGCGGGGAGGGAAGCTTGGCAGCGCCCGCGCCAGAGGTTCCCTTTGCGCTCCCCCACCCCGGGCTACATGCCTTTTGGGCAGGTGGGATGGCATCCCCCCCCACCCCGTTCCCTCCTTCCCGGGTGCTGGGCCTCAGGCCTAGGAAACATTAAACCCCTGCACAGCTGGAATGGGGAGGGGTTGGTTTCCATGGAACTGGGGGAATTTATGCTGGGCTGTGGCTCTGCCAAGGTTAGTGGGGTGCTCCAGAGAGTTCAGGCTCAGCCGGAGCTGTAGGCTGTCCCCCAGGTCTCCTGGCCGCCTATCTGTGGGTGCGCACCTTGGGGGCAGGCCTGCCCCTCACCCTGGTGCTGGGGCTGACGTTCCTCTCTCTCCTCCGCCCCCACCCCCCAACAGGACGTCAGCCTTCACTTCGTACTGTGGGGCTGCCTACACGTCTACCAGCGCATGATTGACAAGGCGGAGGATATGTGCCTCTTCCTGCTGCAGCCTAGAGAGATGGTGGGCCAGCTGGCTGTGCTGACCGGGGAGCCCCTCATCTTCACCATCAAGGCCGAGTGTGACTGCACCTTCCTCAAGATCTCCACGTCGGACTTCTACGAGTTGGTGTCCCCCTTCCCCTCCTCATCCTGTGGGCAGGCTCTGCCCA
>NW_027055739.1:0-7000 GCF_011386835.1 Chrysemys picta bellii | reverse complement strand
TTTGTGAGCCTCCCCCCACCCTCAACATGCTACAAATATTCCATGGCCCAGTTCCAGGCCTCTGCCCTGCCAGGCATCAGAGTTTGGGGCTCCTGGCTCTGGTATTTAACCTCATGGGGTGCAGAGGCTCGGGGCTTTAGTGCAGGTGCTGGGCCTCAGGGCTCCAGCGTGGCTGGGCTCAGAGCTTCAGCTTTCTGCCCTAAGCCCCAGCTAGTCTAATGCCAGCCCTGCTTAGCGGACTCCCTAAAACCGGCCTGATTGAGAACTGCTGGTGTAGAAGACCCTACAGACCTTCCAACAATCCCACCATGCAGAAAAACAGCCTTTGCTTGCCTGGTAGGTTTAACAGCAAAAGAGCCTTCAGAAATTTATACAGGAGCAAGCCCAGGTCTGGCAACAACTCCTCCAAAGTCTGGCCAGTCCTGTGACAGGAAATGGAAACCAGGCACAGGAGATCAGACTCTGTAAAATGGGACCTGCGAACAACCCTGATTTGTTTTTGGTTACTCTTAAAGGAGCAGCAGTGAGACCTCATAGGGACAGAACAATGTGGGGCCTTCAGCTGACACCCTATTTAACCGGGGAAGCACATATATGGGTCTTAGTGATTAGCAGGCAAGAGATTATGACATAATTAAGGCAGCCATGCTGGACTAGGTGGGGCCTGTCCACAGAAAAGTACTGCCAGAAATGGAGAGTTGAAAGATGGATTGAGGGATTATGCCTCTGTGCATTTGGACAGAAATTAAAAGATTGGGCCACTCATTGGTAAGGCCAGATACTCAAACTGTGGGGGAGATCATGGACTGCATGGTTCTGGAAGTTTCTTCAGAGTCTCCCTGAGCATACCCGAGCATGGGTTCTGTGGCGCCAGCCAGTTAATCTGGACCCCACAGTTAAAGTTACAGAGGAATTTGCAGAGGCGGACATTCCCAGAGTGAGTCAGTGGTTTAAGGGACTAGATTTGAGAAGGACCAGAATGCCTCCAGCTGGGAAGGGCAGCAAGAAGAAGAGGGAGGCGGCTCAAGGAACTGTAGTGGGAGCTTGTCCTACAGTGTGCTACCGACATAGACGTGAAGGACATCTAAAAAGAGACTGTCCTAAAATGGACTGTGGGTTTGCACAGTTTTGTGGCTGGGATAAGACTCCCAGGCAGGGAAGAAAAAAGAAAGTACCTACCATATCGGTATGGGTAGGGAGGAGCCACGAAAGGGACTAATGGACACAGCTTCATCCTGTTTGTTAATCGGGCAGGAGTTAGTGAAACCCCACTGTAGACTTCCCAGAGGTAGGATCAAAACTGAATATGTATATGGGGACAATAAATTCTGCCCAATGGCAGAGGTGACTCTGGAAATCAAGGGGAAGTTTAGGCAGAAACATGTAGGGGTAGTGGATGGATTGCCCCACTGCCTTCTACTGGGCATGGACTAGCATCCCTTTCTAACAGGGACACCAAGGCATGTAGGGAGGCTCAGGAGGGTGGAAACAAAACCTGAAGGGCCAGGTAAAGAGGAAATATATGTAAAGGGACTGGAGGAACCTAGACATGAAAGTACAAGCCACAGAGAAGGTGAGGATGCAGAAGTCCCCTGAGAGACAAGAGGGAGGAGAAAGAAAACAAAGGTCAAGAGTAAAGGGGACTTAAGATCATCCATTGGGGTCAAACAGTCATCAGAGCCCTTACCACCAGGATCTCAGGAGTGGGCATCCCGAGAACACTTTGGAGGGACTCAGCACAGTCTGTGTTCATGGAAGAGGCCGGGGCACAGTATACCACCCCTCACATATAGGTACCTAAAATGGGCCTGCACATGGGCCAACAGCATGAGCAGAACACTTGTGTCTGCAGCGCCAGCAATCACATAGCTAGGTACCCATCCATGTGAACAAATTCAAGTTTTGTGGACAAAGCTTAGGCACCCTGACTCACTGTGGCCACTACATAAGACCAGCCTCACTGGGTCAGTCCAATGGTCCATCCAGTCCAGTATACTGTCTTCCAACAGTGGTCAATGCCAGCTTCTTCAGAAGGAATGAACAGAACAGGGCAATCATGAAGTGATCCAATCCCTGTTGTCCAGTCTCAGTTTCTGGTGGTCAGAGGCCTAGGGACACCCAGAGCTTGGGGTTGTATCCCTGACCATCTTGCCTAATAGCCATTGATGGACCTGTCCTCCATGAACTTATCTAATTCTTTTTTAACCCAGTTATACTTTTGGCCTTCACAACATCCCTTGGCAATGAGTTCCACAGGTTGACTGTGTGTTGTGTGAAGTAGTACTTATGTTTATTTTATAGCCACTGCCCATCCGTGAACAGAGTTTACATCCTGATTTCCTGGGAAAATTCAGAGACATTATAAAACCCTGAAGTCTGTAATTTGAGCACCTTGTTGGCATAGAATAAAGAAACAACAATAATAGAAACTAATAATGTTGTGAGATTGGTAGGAAATGTACATTAATGGGCTATCAGAGCTGAAGTCAGCTGATGACTCAGGAATCTCTTAGTGTTAACTGGCGAGGGGCACAGAGTGGGTGCCGAGTGGTCTGGTATGTACATTCTAGTTCACTAAAAGATTGCCATATGAGTCTCAAATAAAAGCCCATGTCACCAATATCATTGTGAAACACATGTACAGATGCGGTGTAAAGAGTCATGTATATGCATTGAAAATTACATTTTTATGATCTGTGTCTAGGGATTAGTCACCAGGAAAGGTGAAAAAAATGGTTTTCTTTCAGGGAAGAAATGTTTATCCATCTGTTTCTTTATCTCTAAATTAAGCATGTAGGGTTCACATTCAGTTCAGAAGGACTGTGAGAACTTCAAAGAAAGAAAAGTAACAGGAAGTAGACAGGGGGTGGGGACCCAATTTTGGGGTACACATCAAAGGTGTGCTCTAGTATATTTGGGGGACAAAGAAGACACCCTGGCATCTTTCACTTAGGAAGTAGATGGACAGTGATAGGGACAGAGGGGTTGCTATCAGGCGTGATTGAGAACTTTGGGTAAGAAACATCTTTAGACAGGAGGTGAACCTGTTGGTTAAGTTTAGTCTCTAAGAGCATGTTATGATTTCATTTTACATGTAACCATTTTTTGCTCGCATTCTTACTCACTATCACTGGAATCTCTGTTCTTTGATCATCTCTGTTCTTGTTTGCATTATAAATATATCTAAGTGCTGTGTGTTTTGCCGTATAGTATAAGTAATAAAGTATAGAGTTTAAAGTATAAGTAATAAACTGGTGTGTACTGTTCCATTGGGAACAGCAGGCCTGGTAATTCTGTGGGTGTTCAGTGGATAAAGGTCTGGACACTATATGGAACGGTCAGAAGACTCAGGTGTTGGTGTGTGCCTATCACTAACCTATACAAAGAGTCTGAGGAGGCCTGGATGGCAGTGTTTGTTTTGCCAGAGCCTGGTCGTTTCAGGGAAGCGACCCACAGCAGGCACAGACAAGACTTCCTCACTCTAAGGGCAGGCAATGGTAAGGTGTCTCGTAACCCTGGGAACTCCTAAGGAGTGTCACACAACTCTATTGGAATTCTCTTTGTTTCTCTCCCTTCCTTCTAATTACCGGCAAGGGTCGCCCTCAGTATGTTGTAGGTCTTTTTGGAATTCCCTCTGGCTGCTTATCCTTGGCAAAGGCATCTCTTGTCCTAGGGTTCGGCTGATCTGCTGCAGGAGAACAGGAAACAACTCTGGGAGCAGCTCCTGCACAGCTTTGCTCGACTGCAGTGCTGACACCACCTCAAAGATGGCACATGTTGCCTGAAAGGAGAGAATGGTAAAAACTGAGATCTCTTCCCAACACCATCACACCCTCTCTCCCCTTCTGAGATCTGCTGTACGAAATTCTCACTTCCGCCAGTAACTTGAATGACTGCGAGCAACTCGCTTAACTCGTGGCTCAGTTTCCCACATCTGTACAAATGTGGATGACCTACCAAGGCATGTTGTGAGTCCTAAGGAATATTTGCAAAGCACTGTGAGAAAGCTGGTTCAAAGACTTTCTAATTGCCAGATGTTATTAAGTAAATCAGCCACGTACTCTAAAACTGCCATATTTGTTCCACAGACAGCAGAGCTGGACTCAGGGAAACAGTACATCAGAGGAGAAGTGCCCACACAGCAATATTATACCACACTTCTAGCTTTCCATCAGCAGGATTGTCACAGGGCAGAGGTAAAGCCTGAAATACGTGTCTGTCTTTACTTACTGAGAGAGGTTCAGCAGCTGCCAAATCCCTGTCGATTTCAGTCTCTGAGGTGATGCGGCCTTCTTGTCTTGTTGGAGTCTTTATCTTGTCTATCAGGATCTTTAGGACTTGAGTGGCAAGCAAGGGGTCTCCCCCCAGAAATCTCCACAGCTCAGTGATGTCACTGCAATTTAACAGAAGTTACATGTGACCCCTGGACACTTCTGTGGCTCAGACTGAATACGTCATATTTAAGTAAAGACCAAATTTTCTCCTTGCCAATGATGAGAAAGTTAGGAGTACTGTCCTCCTTTAACGCTCCTCGTGTTTCAATATTGAGTTTCCAGTTACAGAACTAGGTTAAGTGACCTAGTCTTACTGCAGCCTCACCATTAATACTAGACTTCAGAAGGACAGGACAGAGAGCGCCAACCTCAGTTTCTGCTTTCCCATTTTCCAGTAAATATGGAATCATGAACATGTGGCTACAAAGATCTAGGGTTTGGAAGGCAAATTGATGAAGGAAAAGCCATATTCCTACTAACTGGTGTGATATAGCACGGCCAGAGGACAGCAGGAGAGTGATAGATGGGAGATATGTACGCCCCAGGATGATGAGAGCCAGTCCCTGTAGAGGGAAGAGAGGCTGCTACAGATTAATTAGAGCACCTGAAACCAATTAAGCCAATTAGAGCACCTAAAGCCAGTCACCTGATAACCCGCCCCCCTCTGCTTCAATCAGACAGTTGGAGGAGTTGAAGCAGAGTTGTTTGGTGTTGGAACAGAGAGCAGTTTGGAGGAAGCAGTTTGGAGAAGTGCTGTGGCGGGCCAGAAGACCAAGACCCTAGGTAAAGGGAAACCCGGCTTGTGCAGAGCAGAGGGACTCTAGAGACACAAGTGGTTGGGAGAAACTTGGCCCAAGCGGAGAGAGGGCAGGAAGCCCCACAAGCTGAAGGGCTGGAGAGGGAAGTAGCCCAGGGGAAGGAATCGCTAGTTCAAGTGGTTCACTGCTATCCCTAGAGCCCCTGGGCTGGGACCTGAACTAGAGGGTGAGCCCAGGTCCCTCCCTCTCCACTCCCCTTTTCTGGGACACTAATGGGACAGTTGATACCCCAGTTCAGGGGTGAGAAGCGGTGCCCTGCACCCCCACAAGAGGAGAAAGTACGGGACGCAACATAATAGTGCCGGCAATTTGCCACACTGGACATACAACTATGAGACCAAATATTTGTGGCCATCCTATGTCCCCTTCACAAAGGGTGTCTCTACCCTCTGTTTGCCAGAAGCTGGGACTGGGCAACAGGGGACAGATCACTTGACAATTACCTGTTCATTCTCTCTGGGGCATGTGGCACTGGCCACTGTCAGAAGACAGAATACTGGGCTAGATGGACCTTTGGTCTGACCCAGTATGGCCATTTTTATGGTCATAATTCCAGCACTTATAACTGATAACTCAGTTAGGGATCTTTAAATGAAATGATGGATCTGCTTCCAGTCCAGTTTTAAGTACCCAGGACAGCAACTCTATTCTAGTAGCCACACCCTCACTGATACCAAGCAGAGGTCTGATGATAATATTGGCTCTATTCTTTGTAATCAGCCAGGGATTTGGACTTGAAGCTGTCATGCTACCAGGAAACCAACAGCCACTGCTAATTTCCAGAGTGAGGTCAATTCAGGTGTCTAGAGAGGTAGATGTTTCCAACAATATACTCCAGTTATACCAGTAAAAATAGGTCTTTAGGATATCAAAGCAGCTATTAATTAATGGAAACAGAATGACACTTAGTTTCTCTCCACACCCCACCTTAACATGCTCTTGGACCTTCCTGCAGAAAGACCCAGGCTATTAATCTTTAGGAATTATCCCAAACTGTTTGCTGCTTAAAGAAAGCCCTACATCTCCCAGTAAAGCTGTGGGATCCATGTTTCACCAAGATGAATGCAATAGGTAGTGGTATATACCTGTCTATCGGCAGAGGTTCGCCGAGGAGGCTGGAGATCACTGTCTCTAGGTCACGGTGAGCTAAAATGGACACCGCCTCCACCAGGAACTGCCTCAAGCTGCCCTCCTGGATAGTAGGCATGTGGCTATATATTATAACCAGGATATCTGGCACCTGGAAGGAACAAAACCAGAAAGAAATGTCCCTTTTTCTTTCTCTCCATTCATTCTACAGAATCAAAACCTTTATTTAGCTATTTAGCCAGTTGCTGCTTTTTTAGAAATTCTTCACTTCAAGAAACAAATGTTCAAATATGTTTGCATAAATTTAACCCACAAAAATTGCCCACACTTGGCTGTAAAAACTAACACTGACACACACATATACATACCAGGTAATGTAATGTGGTGGTGCTCAGCTATGCATTAAATAAACCAGTTCGCATGCACAAAAGAAGGCTTTGCTTGCCCACATTTTGCAGGTGTGATTTAAGCAGCCAAATCTGACCATTTGCCTCGAAGAATGTGTAGTTCATAAACAACCACAAGCACAAAATATGCAAGTGCTTTAAACACAGCGTGCAAATGCCTGGGACTATGAACAGGTGATGACCTCTCATAGTCACTCCTGGCCCTTCACGTCTCCAAAACACTGTGCAAACATGGCAGTTCTGCTGCGAGGGTTCCCTGTCCTGAGGCCTTTCACCAGCCTTGTTAGAAGATTTGTGCTCCTTTCATCTAGCCCTAACGCACTGGGCTCCAGAATAAGGCATATAAATAGTGGATCCCAAAGACACTATAGTTTTCTCCCTCCCTCCCCCCTTCTATTCTTAAAGGGTACAT
>NW_027055738.1:0-7000 GCF_011386835.1 Chrysemys picta bellii | reverse complement strand
GCTCCCAGCACCCCTTGCTCTTTAACCTGTAGACTCCACTCCCCACCCAGAGCTGGAGATAGAACCCAGGAGTTCTGACTCCAGGGCTGCACCATCTCCCCTGCCCTCCCCACACACCCTTGTCCTGCTGCCAGGAGCTCCCTCCCTGCTGTGGGTGGAGGGGTGTGGTGGGGCGCCAAGTGGACAGCCCCCTCCCCACCCCCTAGCCTCCATGACCAGGTCACCTGGGCCATGTCTGTATAGCGCCCCGTGCCATAACTATGGTTCCTCTGCTCCCCCTTTCTGCTTCCCCAACGCAAGGTCATGTGGGCGGCTGTGGGGCCTTAGAGGGCCTGGTCTGCACTGAGCTTCCTCAGTGCCCCCTGGATGCCAGGGCTTCCCCCAGGAGAGGGAGCTTCCCCTGCAGAGTCCATGCTGACCGTATGTTGTGACCTTGCTCCCCGCAGGCACTGAGTCTGGGCTGGGCTCTGCTAGGGTTACCATATCTATTAAATAAAAAAAGAGTACCCTCCACGGGCCCTGGCCCCGCCCATTTCCCCACCCCCAGCCCCGCCCTAACTCCGCCCCCTCCCCCCTCCCACTCCCAGCCACGCGGAAAGGGCTGCCGCAGTGCTACCGGCTTCATGGTTTGCCGGGCAGCCCCCAGACTCTGCGCCCCCGGCCAGCGCTTCCGCAGCGCAGCTGGAGCCCGGGAGGGGAAGCGCCCAGCCAGGGGCGCAGGGTCTGGAGGCTGCCTGGCAAACCGTGAAGCCGGTAGCGCTTGGGCTTCGGGCAGCCCCCTTGCCTCTGGACCCTGTGCCCCCAGCCGGGCACTTCCGCTCCCGGGCTCCGGCGGCGCAGGGTCCGGAGGCATGGGGGCTGCCCAAAGCCCGTAGCGCTCGGCTCTTAAACAGAGCCGAAGAGTCGGGGAGGAGCAGAGCCGCCATTTTCCCGGACATGTTCGGCTTTTTGGCAGTTCCCCCCGGACGGAGGTTTGAGTGCCTAAAAGCCGGACATGTCCGGGAAAAAGAGGAGGTATGGTAACCCTAGGTGAAAGAGATCATTTGGGGCTCTTTGCCCCTCTCTTTTTTAGTCCAGGGAACCTTTGCAATGGATCCTTCTGAAGGTTACAGCTCAACATTTAGTCAAGCTGTGAGGAAGGTGACACTGAGCCTGGTGGCGAAGGAAGGGCCACAGATCATTGGTGTGCGGCTGCTTCTGCTTCCACAGCCCGTCAGTGTGCTTCCTCTTGCTGTTGCTTTTCTGCCTCCCTCTCCTGGGCTCCTGCTTCCCAGTTTTGGTGTTCACACTCTTTGGCTTCCTGCTCAGCCAGACAGTTCTGGCGTTCATGCTTCTGTCCTAATTTGTCATTCTCCAATTTGGCGCTCCTGGTTTTGCTTTACTTTTGTTCTGTTTCCTTTACCCAAAATAAACAAACAGAAAACAATAAAATTGTAACCTTTCCTTGGGCTGTTCTCAGTCCCTCCACTTGAGAATCACGTAAGTGGTTCTCAACCAGGGGTACGTGTACACTGGAGGTACGCCGAGGTCTTCCAAGGGGTACATCAACTCCTCTAGATATTTGCCTAGTTTTACATCAGGCTACATAAAAAGCACTAGTGAAGTCAGTACAAACTAAAATTTCATACAATGACTTGTTTATACAGCTCTATATATCATACACTGACATGTAAGTACAATATTTCTATTCCAATTGATTTATTTTATAATTATATGGCAAAAATTAGACAGTCAGCAATTTTTCAATAATAGTGTGGCTGTGACACTTTTGTATTTTTATGTCTGATTTTGTAAGCAAGTCATTTTTAAGTGAGGTGAAACTTGGGGTACACAAGACAAATCAGATTCCTGAAAGGGGTCCAGTAGTCTGGAAAGATTGAGAGCCACTGACTTAAACTGTTACCCCAGTGCTTGAGCTATAAATCTCAGTTCAAATAGCAAGCAGTATGTAAATCCTGCATGACTACACCACTGTCCCACAAAAATTCTTCGTCTGCCCTCTCTGTAGCACTGTTCCATGTAACTTGAATGTCGCATTCATATTCAAAATAATGTTTCAACTATTGATTAGTTCAATAGAAATCATCAAAATTATTTGCATAAACAGTAGCATGTATTAAAGCAAAGGTGTCATGATAGCTTCAAAGCTGTTGGGATAACATACAAGAGTGAGAATCATTTTGTATATTTCCACAAACATGGTCAAACTGAGCGCTGGCATTTCTATGATGGAGTTTGGGGAATGTAAAAGGAAAGGAGGTGTAGGTATTCTAGCCATATGATAGAGTTTTCCAAACTCTATTAACGCATACCAAGCCACATTGCTGCTGTACGAGTCTCCCTAAACCACTCAGGATGCTAGCTGGTTTAACTTAGTGTAGTATATAGGACTAGGATAGTATTTCTTTAAGTACTTTGTGAGCACTCTACTGCTTCGAGACAGACTCGAATTTGAAGAAGGACTCCGAGATCTGACCCCATAGTGATAGGATTAGGGCTAGAAGACAAAGAGTTTGTCAGCACTGTAGTGCTATTCACTGTTGTCTATATTTTAGAAGCCATCAGAAATCACTGAGAACCGCAGGATAGGTTAAGCTAGACCTTGGATGTTGGCACATAGTTAATAAACATGGTTATTTGGGAGCCAGCTATGCCCGAGCAGTGTCTTCATATGAATTTTGCTGCGTAACACGCAAAACACACAACTTTAATAATGTGTTTTATTATTTTTATTAACACAAGGAAACAAATGTAGGTAAATGTTGACATTTTCCTGTTCTTAATTCATCAAACAACAAATTCCTTCATTTGTAACTAGTGTATAATGTCCCCAGACGGGGTGTACCAAACCCGCCGAGGCCCTGTGCTGGAGACCTTGTGCCTTCCCACTCCCTGCCCCAGAAAAGGGCAGCAGAGAGGGTCCTTCAAGCTGCCTAGAGTGGCTGTGTGGAACACAGCCAATCAGAAAGGGGATGAAAGGAGCAGCCAATCAGGGCCCAGCAGCATAGTATAAGCATAGGTGTGCGCAGCACATTCCGTTAGGGTGTGCACCCAGGGAGTCCCGCGCCCATTCTGCCCCCATCCACAGCCCCCTGACTGACCCCTCAGAACCTCCAACCCCCCCTGCTCCTTGTCCCCTGACTACCTCCTCCTGGGACCCCTGCCCCAACTGCCCCCCAGGACCTCACCCCCTATCTACGCCTCCCTGCTCCTAGTCCCCTGACTGCCCCCTAGGACCCTACCCCTTACCTGTCCCCTTACTGCCCTGACCCTTATCCACACCCCTGCCCCCAGACAGGCCTCCGGGACTCCCACGCCACTCCCTGCCCCCTGACAGGCCCCCGCCAGAACTCCTGACTCATCCAACCCCCCCCCCAGTTCCTTGTCCCCTGACCACCCCCTCCAGAGACCCCCCCCCACCCTAACTGCCCCCCCAGGACCCTCCTTGCTCCCCGTCTCCTGACTGCCCTGACCCCTATCCATCCCCCACCCGTGACAGACCCCGGGACTCCCATGCCCCATCCAACCCCCTCTGCTCCCTGACTGCCCCCTCCAGAGACCCCCCCACTCCTAACCACCCCCCTGGGATCCCACCCCCTATCCAACCCACCCTGCTCCCTGTCCCTTGACTGCCCCCACCCCTTATCCAACCAGGGCTGGCTCCAGGTTTTCTGCTGCCCCAAGCGGCAAAAAAAAAAAAAAGCCGCAGCAGCGCAATCGTGCCGCTCCACTCTTCAGCGGCAATTCGGCGGCAGGTCCTTCGCTCCGAGAGGGACTTGCCGCCGAATTGCCGCTGAAGACCCAGACGTGCCACCCCAATAGCAGCCGGAGTGCCGCCCTTTAGTATCCTCCCCACACCTGCCTAAGGATCTGGGATGCAGTGGGGGTGTGGGTGGGGGAGGGGGTCTGGGGTGCAGGCTCTGGGATGGAGTTTGGGTGCTGGGTGCAGGCTCCGGGCTGGGGCAGGGGGTCGGTGTGCAGGAGGGGGTGAGGGCTGCAGGCTCTGGGAGGAAGTTTGAAAGTGGGAGGGGGTGCAGGCTCTGGGAGGGAGTTTGGGGGCAAGAGGGGGTGTGTGGGAAGGGGGAGTGGGTGCTTGTTGTTGATTTGTACGTACATATTGTGTTTTAAGGGACAAAGTAAACCCAAAATAAAAATGGGGTAACACATCTGTCAGGCCAGAAATCAAGGTTCAGCTCCGGGAGTGGCATAGGCTTCTCTCTCCATAACACAAGAAGGGTTACATGGGGTGGCAATTTGTCACCTCCCACCTGGCTGCTCTGTATTGGAGTATTGCATTAACAGGCAGTTAATAGTCCTTTGGCTTTGCAGCACAGGCCGGCCCGGGGCGCTGGTGACCTTGCTGGAGACGGGTTGTTCCCCTGAGATATTTGTAACTAGAGGTGATTTCCATAGGAGCGAGGCCGGGCTCCTGCTGGTGCCAGGCTGGATGGTCGGGGGGGGCAGGTGTCAGGAGTGGGGCAGGGCCTGAGTGAAGCCAGCCCCATGGTTAGAGGCAGGGAGCCCTTCACCAGCATTGCTTCGTGCAGCCGCTCGGCGTCCCCGCGCTGCACAGAGCCCCGGCCGCCGGCGGGAGAGGCCCCTGGTAAACAGCCGAGGCCAGGCTGGAGCCGAGCGGGGTGGAGGACGCGGGCTGCAGACGGAGCTCGGTAAAGCTGGGTCCTTCGGCGGCGGGGCGGGCATTTGATGTCCTTGGCGCAGCAGCAGGGGCCTCTGTGCGGGGTTGGGCTGAGCCCCCACGGCGCGGTGACGGGCAGAGGGGACAGAAGCGGGGTGGGGCTCCGCAGCACAGCGGCCCCGAGCCTGCTCCAGGGCCACTCTGGGCACGCTGCAGCCAGCCTGGTCCGCTCCCCTGGCCCCAGCTGGCTCAGTGTGTGGGGCGGACAGCAGCCCTCCATCAGCCAGGCCGCTACATGGGGGGGTGCAGAGCTGCAGCCCGCGGATCTGCCCTGCCCCCCAGCCAGCTCCGGGACAGCTGGTATGGTGTACGGGGGGGGGATGTGTGGGGCGGTGATTGGGGTCTGTGCAGAGGGGGGGGTTGGCTGCTCTCCGTGAAGGGCTCTGTGTGTGCGTGGGGCAGGGAGGGGTGACGTGTGCAGGGGTGTGGGGGGGGGCGGGGGTTGGCTGCTCTTTGTGCAGGGCTCTGTGTGGGGGGGAGGGTTGACCTGTGCCTGTGAAAGGGTGTGTGTCTGTGGTGGGGGGCTTGGCTGTTTTCTGTGCAGGGGTCTGTGTGAGTGCGTGGGGCGGGGACGGGTGACCTGTGCAGGGGTGTGTGTGTGTGCGGGGAGGTTGGCTGCTCTCTGTGCAGGGCTCTGTGTGTGTGTGCGTGGGGGGGAGACCAGTGTCTATGCAGGGGTGTGTGTGGGCAGGCAGGGAGTGACGGGTGTCTGTGCAGGGGGTGGGGGTGGGCAGGCGGGGAGTGACCAGTGTCTGTGCAGGGGGCGGTATGGACCGGCGGGGAGTGACCATTGTCTGTGCAGGGGTGTGTGTGTTTGTGGGGGCGGGGAATCGGGTTCTGTTCAATATCTTCATCAATGATTTAGATAATGGTATACAACGTACACTTATAAAGTTTGTGAACGATACCAAGCTGGGAGGGGTTGCAAGTGCTTTGGAGGATAGGATTAAAATTCAAAATGATCTGGACAAACTGGAGAAATGGTCTAAAGTAAATAGGATGAAATTCAATACGGACAAATGCAAAGTACTCCACTTAGGAAGGAACAATCAGTTGCACACATACAAACTGGGAAATGACTGCCTAGAAGGAGTACTGCAGAAAGGGATCTGGGGGTCAGAGTGGATCACAAGCTAAATATCAGTCAACAATGTAACACTGTTGCAAAAAAAGCAAAGATCCTTCCGGATGTATTAGCAGGAGTGTTGTAAGCAAGACTCAAGAAGTAATTCTTCTGCTCTACTCCACATTGATATGCCCTCAACTGGAGTATTGTGTCCAGTTCTGAGCACCACCTTTCAGGAAAGATGTGGACAAATTGGAGAAAAGCCAGAGAGGAGTAACATAGGGTTACCATACGTCCGGATTTTCCCGGACGTGTCCGGCTTTTTGGGCTTCAAATCCCCGTCTGGGGGGAAATCCCAAAAAGCCGGCCATGTCCGGGAAAATCGGGACATGCGGGGCCGGGGCTGGCACCCCAGGGCCCGAGCCGACCCAGGCTGGAGACGCTGGGGGGGGGGGGGGGGGCAGACTGGGCTGCGCCTCCTTCCCCCACCCCCCCGCCCTTACCTGCTTCAGGCTTCCCGCGAATCAAATGTTCGCGGGAAGCAGGGGAGGGGGCGGAGTTGGGGCGGGGGCGGGGCTGGGGGCGGGGCTAGGGCCCAGTGGAGTGTCCTCTTTTTGGACACCCCAAATATGGTAACCCTAAGTAACAAAAATTATTAAAGGTCTAAAAAACATGACTTATGAGGGAAAATTGAAAAAACTGGGTTTGATTAGTCTGGAGAAGAAAAGACTGAGGGGAGACATGCTACCATTTTTCGAGTACATAAAAGCCTGTTACCAGGAGGAGGGAGGTAAATTGTTCTCTTTAACCTCTGAGGATAAAGACGCCATGGGCTTAAATTGCAGCAAGGGCAGTTTAGGTTGGACATTAGGAAAATCTTCCTGTCAGGGTGGTTAAGCACTGGAATAAATTGCCTAGGGAGGTTGTGGAATCTCCATCATTGGAGGTTTTTAAGAGCAGGTTGGACAAACCCCTGTCAGGGATGGTAGATAATACTTAGTCCTGCCACGAGTGCAGGGGACTGGGCTAGACCTCCCGAGGTCCCTTCCAATTCTATGATTGGGGGAGTCGGGAGAGGAGCTGCTTTGCAATGGCGATTGCTCTTTGGCCAGTGGTAGCACTCACAGCCACTTGGAGATCAGGCCTTATGGCGCCGGGCCCTGCACAAGCACAGAACGAAGATGCTCCTTGTGCCAAGGAGTTGGGGCGCTGTCCCAGTGGCGGGGGTCCCTGGACGT
>NW_027055737.1:0-7000 GCF_011386835.1 Chrysemys picta bellii | reverse complement strand
CTGACCCTGCGCCACGCCATCCAGGGTTATTTTGTGGCTAAGGTGGAGGAACGGGAGTCAGGACTCTGGGGTCTCTCTCCAGTTCTGAGAGGGAGGTCTGGTGGTCGGAGCAGGAAGGGCTAGGAGCCAGGACGCCTGGGTCCTTTCCCCAGCTCTGAGAAGGGGATGAGGTCTAGAGGGGAGAGGCTGGAGTCAGGACCTCTGGGTTGTATCCGTGCCTCAATTCCCCATCAGGAAAAGGCAAATGATACTTCCTTTTTCTCAACCTTTTGCCCGTCTTGGTCTATTCAGGCTGCAAGCTCCTGGCGCAGGGACAGCCTCTCACTGCACCTGTGGAGTACCTGGCACTGAGCTCAGCATGGTGCTACCACAGTTCAAAAATCACCGCTGGGCACAGAGTGGGGTCTAGTGGGTTAGAGCAGGGGTGAGGCGGAGGGTCAGAACTCCTTGGTTCTGTTCCCAATCACAGGAGGGCTGTGGGGTCCAAGGGTTAGAGAAGGGCAGAACTAGGAGCCAACTGGGACTGGCCTCTGCCACCAACTTGCTCTTTCACCTCAGGCAAATCACTGCACCTGGGAGCCTCAGTCTTCCCCAACCTCCTCCTCCATTTGTGAACGGTCACTGACCCCCCCCTCTCCCCCCCCCCCCCACACACACTCCTACGCACGCTGGGGCCTAACACTGACAGATGCTGCCGGGTGTGGTGACAGCTCCGGGTCTGATCGCAACAGACACCACTGGATGGTCCCGTTTTATACTGTCAGCTGCTCCTCCCCTTTACAGCACCAGCCCCCGATCAGCAAACATTCATTTACTAGCAATTTTTGGGGAGCCGAGACCCACGACCCCTAGGGCTGGTGCTTCCTGAACCAGCAGGACAGGTTGCAGGCAACGCTACCAGTGGGACTTGCATCCAGGCAATGCAAAGGGCGAAGAGATCAGCTAACTGTTCTCAGCTTATGGCTAGAGAGGCGTGAGGGGAAACAGCAATTAAGAGGGGATGTGTAGGAGTGGGAAGATGAAGGAAGACGGGGGACCCCAACAAAACCACCTCTGCAAATGTGTCCAACACCTGGTTGGAGCGATCAGGGTGCAATACCCCAGGGCAGTGGGCCTCAACCTTTTTTCATTTGCAGACCCCTAAACATTTTTGAATGGTGGTGCAGGCCCGTTTGGATATTTTAGACAGTCTGTGGAGCCCCACAGGTTGAGAACCACTGCCCTAGGGTCCCCACAGCTCCAACTTGCCTCCCGCCCCGGGCATAGGGCCAGAAAGAGACACCTCAGATGTGAATGGAAAGGGCTGTCCTAGACCAATGGTTCTCAATCTCGGACGACTGCTTGTTCAGGGAAAGCCCCTGGCGGGCCAGGCCTGTTTGTTTACCTGCCGTGTCCGCAGGTCTGGCAGATCTCAGCTCCCAGTGGTTCGCTGCTCCAGGCCAATGGGGGGTGCGGGAAGCAGTGGCCATTACGTCCCTCGGCCATTGGCCTGGAGCTGAGAACCTAGGCAGAAGCCTATAGACTGATAATGATCATGATTAATATGTGCTTGATATATGCTCCTGATCGTCCATAAAAAAGATCATAAAGCGTAATGCTTAAAACTAACTTCTGCTTCATGAAGAATGGTTAAATTTCCTTTTTCTAAAGGACATTTAAAAAAGACATTTATAAAATAACATGGTGTAAAGCTATTATTATCACAAATTGCAAATAAAAACTTTTTACATGAATAAGCATTTTACTTGCTTGGGAGCATTTGCCTCATGGCGCAGAAATTTGAACTCTGCTTCAAAAATTTGAACAGAAGAATTTTTTTGCACACATGGCCTGTCAAAAACTAGAGGGAACATTGCCCGGTACCTCCTAACGCAGCCCCCCCCCCCATGCCCCGCACTCACCATACCCCCGTGCTCCCTCCTCCCCCCACCGCGGCTTGGGCCCCAAACTCTCTTCATCCCTCCCAGGGCCCCGATCCCACCGCCAGGCCTCCCATTCCCCGTTCCCCCCATCCTGTGCTCCCCACTCCCAGCTCCCCCCCCGCGGGGCCCCGATCCTCCCTTCAGGCCCCGCGCTCTCCCCACCCCCCAGGGGCCCCGATCCTCCATCCAGGCCCCGCTCTCTCCCGCCCCGGGCCCCGATCCTCCATTCAGGCCCCGCGCTCTCCCCCCCCAGGGGCCTCAATCCTCCCTTCAGGCCCCGCGCTCTCCCCACCCCCCAGGGGCCCCGATCCTTCATCCAGGCCCCGCTCTCTCCCGCCCCGGGCCCCGATCCTCCATCCAGGCCACGCGCTCTCCCTGCTCCCCCCAGCACTCACTGCTCTCCGGCTGGCCGCCCAACTTGGACATGGCCCCATGGCGCATCGCTGCTCCCTCCGGCGTGCGCTGCCCCCCGGCAACTCGCCGAGACCGTTATCGCCTCCCCTCCCCCCACGGCGGCGGTTCCTCGAGCCGCCCACGTGCGCCTGCCGCTGCCGCTGCCGCGCGCACAGCCGGCCAATCAGCGCGCGTCACCCGCCTGCCTCCGCCAATCCCCACCTCCTCGCTGGCTGTGCCTGGGGGATGAGGAGGGAAGGGCTGGGGGAGTCCCAGGGCTGTGCCTGGGGGACGAGGGGGGAGGGGCCGGGAGAGTCCCCGGGCTGTGCCTGGGGGACGAGGGGGGAGGGGCCGGGGGAGTCCCCGGGCTGTGCCTGGGGGATGATGGGGAGGGGCTAGGGGAGTTCCCGGGCTGTGCCTGGGGGATGAGGGGGGAGGGGCCGGGGGAGTCCCCGGGCTGTGCCTGGGGGATGAGGGGGGAGTCCCCGGGCTGTGCCTGGGGGATGAGGGGGGAGGGTCCGGGGGAGTCCCCGGGCTGTGCCTGGGGGATGAGGGGGGAGGGTCCGGGGGAGTCCCCGCGCTCTGCCTGGGGGAGGAGGGGGGAGGGGCCGGGGGAGTCCCCGCGCTCTGCCTGGGGGATGAGGGGAGAGTCCCTGGGCTGTGCCTGGGGGATGAGAGGAGAGTCCCTGGGCTGTGCCAGGGGGATGTGGGGGAAGGGCCGGGGGAGTCCCCGGGCTGTGCCTGGGGATTGGCGGGGGGGGGGGGGGGGAGGGCTGGGTGAGTCCCCGGGCTGTGCCTGGGGGATGAGGGGGAGGGGCCGGGGGAGTCCCCGGGCTGTGTCTGGGGGATGAGGGGGGAGGGGCCGGGTCAGTTCCCGGGCTGTGCCTGGGGGATGAGGGGGAAGGGTCGGGTCAGTCCCCGGGCTGTGCCTGGGGGATGAGGGGGGTGGGGGCGGGGGAGTCCCCGGGCTGTGCCTTGGGGATGAGGGGGGAGGGGCCGGGTCAGTCCCCGGGCTGTGCCTGGCGGATGAGGGGGGAGGGTCCGGGGGAGTCCCCGCGCTCTGCCTGGGGGAGGAGGGGGGAGGGGCCGGGTCAGTCCCCGGGCTGTGCCTCGAGGATGAGGGGGGAGGGGCCGGGGGAGTCCCAGGTCTGTGCCTGGGGGATGAGGGGGGAGTCCCCGGGCTGTGCCTGGGGGATGACGGGGGAGGGCCGGGGGAGTCCCCGGGCTGTGCCTCGGGGATGAGGGGGGAGGGCCGGGGGAGTCCCCGGGCTGTGCTTGGGGGATTGGGTCGGGCGGGAGGGGCCGGGGGAGTCCCCGGGCTGTGCCTGGGGGATGAGAGGGGAGTCCCTGGGCTGTGCCTGGGGGATGTGGGGGAAGGGCCGTGGGAGTCCCCGGGCTGTGGCTGGGGGATGAGGGGGGAGAGGCCGGGGGAGTTCCCGGGCTGTGCCTGGGGGATGAGGGGGAGGGGCCGGGTCAGTCCCCGGGCTGTGCCTTGGGGATGAGGGGGGAGGGGCCGGGTCAGTCCCCGGGCTGAGCCTGGGGGATGAGGGGGGTGGGGGCGGGTCAGTCCCTGGGCTGTGCCTGGGGGATTGGCGGGGAGGGCTGGGTGAATCCCCGGGCTGTGCCTGGGGGAGGAGGGGGGAGGGGCCGGGGGAGTCCCCGGGCTGTGCCTGGAGGATGAGGAGGGAGGGGCCGGGGGAGTCCCCGGGCTGTGCCTGGGGGATGACGGGGGAGGGGCCGGGTGAGTTCCCGGGCTCTGCCTGAGGGATGAGGGGGGAGGGGCCGGGGGAGTCCCCGGGCTGTGCCTGGTGGATGAGGGGGGTGGGGGCGGATCAGTCCCTGGGCTGTGCCTGGGGGATGACGGGGAGGGGCCAGGGGAGTTCCCGGGCTGTGCCTGGGGGATGAGCGGGGAGTCCAGGGGCTGTGCCTGGGGGATGACGGGGGAGGGGCCGGGTGAGTTCCCGGGCTCTGCCTGAGGGATGTGGGGAAAGGGCCGGGAAGTCCCCGGGCTGTGCCTGGGGAATTGTCGGGGGGTGGGGAGGGGTGGGTGAGTTCCCGTGCTGTGCCTGGGGGATGAGGGGGGAGGGGCCGGGTGAGTCCCCGGGCTGTGCCTGGGGGATGAGGGGGGAGGGGCCAGGGGAGTCCCCGGGCTGTGCCTGGGGGATGAGGGGGGAGGGGCCGGGGGAGTTCCCAGGCTGTGCCTGGGGGATGAGGGGGGAGGGGCAGGGTCAGTCCCCGGGCTGTGCCTGGGGGATGACAGGGAGGGGCCGGGGGAGTCCCCGGGCTGTGCCTGGGGGATGAGGGGGAGGGGCCAGGGGAGTTCCCGGGCTGTGCCTGGGGGATGAGGGGGGAGTCCCTGGGCTGTGCCTGGGGGATGAGGGGGGAGGGCCGGGGGAGTCCCCGGGCTGTGCCTGGGGGATGACAGGGAGGGGCCGGGTCAGTCCCTGGGCTGTGCCTGGGGGATGACGGGGAGGGGCCAGGGGAGTCCCCGGGCTGTGCCTGGGAGCTCCAGCTGCCCTTCGGGAGTCTGGGGTTATTCTGGCTCTGGAGGCCGTGCCTGGGGGACTCCTCATGCCGTCGTTCTCCCTCCTCCAGAGCCATAGGTCAGCCAGGCTGTGGCCAGTCCTGCTGTGGGCTGCACAGCCGCTGCCTCCCAACTTGGCCCTGGGCAGCTCCTGTGCACGGGCTCCGCGGAAGAGCTGGGCTCAGGGCTGGGATGTTTGGCTCCTGGATCTTGGGGAGGAGGGGTGGCCCAGGGTGGGATGGACAGCTGGGATCCCGGGTGGGGAGGGCTGAGCTGCCCTGTCTGTGCTGGGAGGGGCTGGCCAATCCATCAGCCAGCACAGGGCAGGGAAGGACTGGAGGGGAGCCCCCAGCACGGAGGGCAGCTCTGTGCAGCTCCCAGGTGGTGCAGCAGGGCTCAGCACTGCTAGGGCCCTGCCTGCAAGCCCCTCCGCCCCCATCGCTGGGTGCTCTGCCTGGTCCCTCACTGCTGCTCTCTCCACAGGACCCGTCACTTCTCAACAACCGGGTGCTGCTGCACCACGCCAAGGCTGGGAGAGTCATTGCCCGCCAGGGGGACCAGGTAGGTGCCAGGGGGTGCCAGTGCCCAGCAGCCACGGGGTGACACTGGTAGCAGGTGCTCTGAGCTGGTGCTGCTGTTGTCTCTTGGCAGCTGGGGCCTGATCCCCACTGCCCTGCAGCAGCCCCAGTGTGGAGTGGGCAGGACCTGCTGCCTGCTGGGGTGGGGGCACCTCACCCACTCTGCACCGGTGCTGATGGCTGCATGAGCAGCAGGGTCATGGGGCTGCCAAGCTGCCTGGAGAGGCTCACGAACGTGTGTGCCAACGTCAGGGCAGACTGTACAAACCAGGGCACAAACCCCAAACAGGCTCTGTGCTCTGTAAAGATTTCACCAAGTAACAAGCGTGAACTCCTAAAGCACCATAACAGCCTTACCATGGAGTCACAGACAGTCCTTGGCTGCACCTGGGTCTAGCTTGCCACCCAGGCAAGCCAGCCTTTGTGACAGATGGGCCCTTACACCAAGAATCACAGCAGTATTCAGGTTACTCCCTCACCCAACGGACTAGTCACTTACCCCCGGTCAGTTGTACCTCAGATCTCAAACCACAGACAATGCTTGTAGCCATCCTGTGATACTAACTAAAGATTTATTAAGTAGGGAAAAGAAGTGAGAGTTATTCACTAGGTGAAAGCAGGTAACAGACGCACACAAGTGAGGTACAGTCAGGTTCCAAAAGGCAGTAGAAGCTGCTGTAATGTGCAAGTTCTAGACCAGGGGGGCCGTGAACCCTGGGGGCCGTGAACCCTCAAGGGGTTGCAAGCTTATTACCTGGGAGGTTGTAAGCTGTCAGCCTCCACCCCAAGCCCTGCTTCGCCTCCAGCATTTATAATAGTTTGAAATATAAGAAATGTTTTGAATTGATAAGGGGGGTGCACTGATAGGCTTGCTGTGTGAACGGGGTCACCAATACAAACGTTTGAGAACTGCTGCTCTATGCGACCTTCAGGACTAACCCAAGCTAAGTTGCTTGTGGATCCCTTGCTTATGCTTAGAAATCTTGCCCTCCCTGAATGCCAACCCCGGGAGTGATACAGATCTTTCCAGTCAGGCCTTATTTCCTTCCCCCAGAGCTCACACAGATGGAACGAGTGTCGGTCGGTGCTTGGCTCCCCTTCATGGGTGTGTCTGGGGGCGGGGTGTGTGTGGGATCAAGGAAGTTGAGTTACACAATAAGAGGTTTACAATGCAAACGCTTGATGTAACTACACCAGG
Source organism: Chrysemys picta bellii (assembly GCF_011386835.1). Lineage (NCBI taxonomy): Eukaryota > Metazoa > Chordata > Testudines > Emydidae > Chrysemys > Chrysemys picta. The sequence goes on along the minus strand of NW_027055737.1, from coordinate 385 downwards.
GGCTCCAGTGATGTGATAAGTGAGATCAGCATCCTACAAGCATTTCAGCATTTCTGAACACCAAACACATTCGCATCAACTTCACATCTATTCTAACAGTGCGAACACACTGGTGAGCCAGCCTGGTTCCCGGCTCTGCGTTTGTCAGGGCTCAGTGAGGCCTGGGGACCTTGGCATGAGCTGGCACCTGGTCTGCCAGCGTCACAGGGCCTTGCTGCTTCCTCAGCCTCTCACGCTGAGTCCCTCCTCGTGGAGGTCAATGGCACTGTGGCCATAGGTGCTGACTTCTGCTGGCGCCGGTGGGTGCTGCCACTCTCTGCGCCCGGCCCCGCCCTGACTCCACTGTTGCCCTGCTCCCTCCCGCCCGTGCCCTGCCCCCATTCGA
>NW_027055736.1:0-7000 GCF_011386835.1 Chrysemys picta bellii | reverse complement strand
CTCCACGTCTTCCATCTCACCCATCCTTTTTGTAGGCTTTAGTTTGAATCCAGAGTCTATAGGTCTTGCTGTGTCACACTGCCTCTGGGTTCGGTGTGATTGATCACCCGTCAATTGCAGCCTCCTATCTGGCTTTGAGCTTCCTTCTATTGTACTTTTGTTCTTTTCTTTTTAGTGTGGACTCTTCTTACTTTGTTAGGGCTGTTGTCTGCATCTTCAGCCCTTGGTGTTTGAACTCTATTTCATCAGGACAGGCTGGCGCTGGAGATTGATTCCATCATCCATCCATACCTCATTCACACAGCTAAACTAAACTAATAAGATTACAGCAGGGTTTGCAAAAATGAAGGTTGCCGCAAGCTTTTACAAAATGGAGTTGGAATTACAATATGAACAAGCGCAAGGAATGATGAAGAGTGAACAGAAGCTGCAATGTAGACAAGTATAATGAATGGCAAACAGTGAGCAGAAGTTATAATGTTGAAACTGTGCAAGTTTCAGTGATTTAAGCAGCAATTGGATTGAAAGTGAAATTTAGGAGGGCAGCTGGCTGAACGCTGTGGCTCTTAACAAGCATCTTAATTGTCAATTAGCCAGTTATTGGGGTAACCGGTTTTATGAATGAATGTTGTTTCATTCATAACACTTTACTTGTGAAGTTACATTAATAAAGTGAATAATTAACAACAATTTCATTCATCAGTTCTACAATTTGCCCTTGTTTTGTTTACAGTTGTTAATTTTTGTCCAATCGGTTTTTTTAGGGCAAACCTCCGAAATGAAGTTCAAGAGACGATTCCTAGCCTTACTCAGGTCACGTCCAATTCCAGGACTGATATTGGGCCAACCGGCCTGGATGGAAAGCCGTTGTCGAACTTCGACTGGCATAACAACTCACAAGAGTCGGTTAACATTCGCCCGTGATGGATTGTAACACTGAATCACTGTCCGGAGCTTTTTTTTAACATTAGGAATGTTTTTTACTAGATTTTTAAGGTTTTTTGGTGTTCAAGGGGCATGAACTGTAACCAAGTCCTCTTCAGCACTAGGCACTTGTTTTAAGAGAGCCTGGAGCACTGATACCTGCTCCTAGTGTGGTGGGCAATTGGGCCAGGAGAAACAGGGTCGGGTGAGCTGCTGGGGAGATCAGAATCGGAATCAATTCATGGTGAAGAGGAAGGTTCTCCCCCCAGCAGCAGTTGATCCATGCTGCGGTGAGGTTTGTGCTACCAGCAGAGGGGGGGAAGGAGCCACTGTCTGCTGCCATGAAACATTGCTGAAAAAATTCACAGTGTCCTTAGTGGATTTTTTTTTTTTTTGCTTTTAGTTTTAACTAATTGGGGATATAAGGGAGCAGAGGGAACTGCTCTGGTAGGGAGGCATTCGGATGCTTTGCATTTAGTTTTTAAATTTTGTACTTGAGTTTTTAATTTGTCCTGGGAGTCCTTTAGACTCCTTACTTGAGACTCATGGAGTCTCTTTGTAGCTTTCTTTCACCAATAGACAAATTGCTCCCACGGTGTATTAGAGGCATTTGGTGATGTAAGTGTTCCTTTGAGGTATGTGAGTTTAACTAAATTAAAGGTACCTTTTATTGCGAATTGTTTAGATGGATTATTATGCGTGTAACAGTTCCAATTTTCTAAATACCTGCAGGTTTTGGGGCCATAGTGCACATACATATAATATGCAGGGGTGCCTTTCGATGGCGGGGGGGAATTTTTAGACTGTCCGCCACCCATTTTCCAATCACACCCGCCGGGGAGGGCGTCCTGTTTGCTAGCGGCTCATAAGCTAAAGAAAGGTCTCACTCTCTCTGGGGAGGGCACCCTGTCCGCTAGGTCAGCGGCTCATAAGCTAGAAAGGACTTCCCACACCCTCCGGGAAACGCCCTGGCCGCTTAGCAGCTCATGAGCTAAAGAAAATTCTTACTTTTTTACCTTCCCAGGAAAGGGTCCACTGGGGTCAGTGGCTTACAAGTAAGGTGCAAATTTCTATCCGCTGGGTCACAAGGTTCGGCTGACCCCCCCTTGCTTTTAGAACTTCCCCATGGGGTAGCCCTGGGGCGGCGGGAGTTAGCGTAGCCTTAGACTGGTCAGCGGCTTATACCCTTTCCTTTTTTTTATTTATTTACACATACACATTTATTTCCCATATTTTGATGCATTTTATTTAACAATAACCTTCATTCATTATGGTTGGACTTAATACAACATTTATTTTATTTTTGAGGCAGTAGAAACCCCTTAGCACTGGTGCATTAACCTTATTGAGGACCTTAGAACCACAATTACTAACCTACTTGAGGGCGGCAATAAACTATTTTTTAGAACCGCAATGACTGACCTTACTTGAGGGCAGCAACAAATTCCTCAGAACCGCTCTGCATCTGATTTTGTTGCAAAACAATACGTTTGGATGGCGTGAGCCCCAAAGGGACAGACGGCCCCACGGGCAGTCCTCCTGCCACACCCCAAGAGAGATTTCAAAAGGTTTTTTACCTCTATTATGGCGCCATGGGGTTTGCAGGGGAACAGTCCGGAGTAGTTTGTCGCTGTTCCAGCCGGGTGTTTGGCATCTGAGTCACGGCACCAAATTGTCGGAGAAAAACGAGTCCTTGCTCTGAGTTTGAAGCAACAAGCCAGAGGCAGCTTCATTTTTGAACAATTGCAACTGCTTGGGAGAGTACACGGGGCAGGTCTTTGTTAAAAAAACAATGAAGACAACTTTTATACCTTTTATGACATATAATAATGAGCAACAGCTAACATTTGCAATGCTCCTTCCAAGCATACGAACCAATTAAAGGGTCGTGGGCTCCCACATACCAAATCCTGCCGGGTCCATAGAAAAAATGCATGTAAAATTAAATAAGTCACCAAAACATTTAAAAAATTAAACTACCTGATAAGCCTAACCAATTTATAGTCAGTGCTCCTAAAATAACACACAACATTTCTAAAAACTAACAGTTTTCTGTTCAAATTTCCTTTATTCCTTTTTTTACTTTCACAGTTCCTGTTTTAAAAAATCACAGAGATATATCAAAAGTTTAAAATTAATAGTTGCGCTGGAAGCACAAAAGTGTGAAAGTAAAAAAAGGAATAAAAGAAATTTGAACATAAATATCCTAAGTCTCTAGAAATAAAGCAAAAGTCAAGCTAACAAAGTCAGGCTGACACTGAGTCTATTAACGCAAAACTTAAAGGCCTAGACGGGTAAAAAGCAAAAAAGCAAATAAAAACAAACAGTAAAAAAATACTGTTTTGACCTTATAGTAAATAAAAATAAAATGTGAACTGTAGCAAAAATTAATAAAAAAAATAAAATGTCAAAAAAAGTATAACAAAGTGCAGCTGTTGCTCCTTATTATATGTAATAAAAGGTATAAAAGTTGCTTTCATTGTTTTTTTAACAAAGACCTGCCCCCTGTACTCTCCCAAGCAATTGCAATTGTTCAAAAATAAAGTTGCCTCGAGCTAGTTGCATCAAACTCAAAGTAAAAACTAAACAGAACAGAAGTAAAAGTAGTTTAGGCCCAATGCCCACCCCCACCCCAAAATCCTCTGCCAATTTTTACACCCATGTTTCCCTTTTTAGGCCCCCCACTCATTCAAGACCCACACCAGACAAACAGGGAGATCTGCCCATAGACAGACAGCAACAGAGACCAGAGAAAATGCTGCAAAGCGGAAACTGGGCAAAGTAGGAAGGCTATTTGCCTTGCTGCTGTAGTTGCAGTGATGCCAACCCCAACCGCTGAAAAATAATGATGGGCCTCAAACCAAATCTTGAGATTGGCTTCAAAATCATGAGATTTTATAACTACCTGGCAGGGTGTTTTTATTCACTTCCTGCTATGGGAACTTATAAAAGTCACCTGGTTCAAGCTTTTCTCTGCAGTGAAGAGGGCGAGACAGGGAGGGTTTTTCCACCTGGGGAAATTAACTGAAAGAGCTACAGTAGCACATAGCGACTAAGCTCAGATTTCCCCATGCAGACAAGCCCTGATTGCTTTTTAATCAAACTCGCATGATTTGGTGACTGGTACTTTAAAAAAAAAACAACCCACACACGAATAGTGTCAGCCTAGTGCCCAAAGCACAAAGGTTGCTACCAGTAACTATATGACGGTTACATTAAGAAATTGCAGCCGTGCTCCTTTGTACAGGCAGTGACGGCCAGAGGCAGAGCTGGGCGGGAGTTTTATCGCCAGAAAAAGTGGATTTATAGACAACAAAACTTTTCAAGGACAGATTGGTTTCAATGAAAGGTTTCTCAGGCCCAATTGAGACCCACCAGTAACCCAGTGTTTTGGGCACCCACCTCTGCTGTGGAAGACCCAGGTTCAAGGTCCTGCTCTGACTCTCTCCAATGTAGAATGGGAACAAATTTGAAACCCTCCAATTCTTTCACAAAACACAATCGGTTTCCAGCCTGATTGCACTTGGAACCTCCTTGTGCAAGGGGCTGTACAGAAGGGCTCATCACTTCCATTTTATTCCTGATAAACTGCCCCTCATTCACAGAGGTTTCCTCTCTCTCCTCCCACACCAGGAATTAGCTGGCATCTCATTACCTGATCCCCTTTGGAAGCAGATTCACATACATGGAAGGAGTTTCCCTGCAATAAGGAAGGTGTGTACATAGCCACATTTAGATGGAAGTATTCTGCTTCTGGCAATCCCCACTCTGCTAGCGCACTGCATTCCTGCACACTGGGGTCGGCCTGGCTGTTCACCTCCCCAGCCCCGGCCTCAGAAATGGCTAGATTATCGATTCAGACAGGACCACTGCGAGCACCTCGTCTGACCTGCGTAACAGGCCACAGGATTTCCCTGAATCAACTCCTGTTGGAATTGGAGCAGATCGTTTAGAAAAACCTCCCATCTCGATTTAAACAGCGTCAGTGATGAAGAATCCACCACGATGCTTGGTGAATGGTTCCAATGGCTAATTACACCCCGCTTAAAAATCTGCCCTTTTTCCCCAGTCTGAATATTTCTAGTTTCAGCTTCCAGCCACGGGCTCTCCTTAGACCTTTGTCTGCTAGCGGGACTGGCCCATTATCACAGAGTTATTCCCCTGGGTATTTCGAGACAGGGATCACGGCACCCCTTAACCTTCGCTTTAAGAAGCTCCTTGCGTCTCAGCATAAGGCAGGTTTCCCCCCTCCCCCATTTAATCGTTCTCATGGCAACTCTCTGCCCCTCTCCAATTTTTCACCTTCTTCCTCGAATTGTGGGCACCAGACCTGGCCATGGCATTCCAGCAGCTGTCGCCCCCCCCCCCCCCCCCCCCCCCAGACACAGCGATAAAATAACCTCTCCGCTACTGCCTGCGATGCCCGTTTATCCATCGACCAGATGCCACCTCCCCATTTAAGCGCGGACGCTCGTCCCTTTGGGCTGCCAACTCCAGGCGAGTTCAGATACCGCTAATGGCAGCCGCCGACCCCCCAGCCACATCCCTGAACTCTTTGAGCCTCCGGGGAGAGGAACAGCTCCCGGCTCATCACAGCAACAACAACCGTCCCCTAGAGCCGAACAGCCCATTATTTTTTTTTAAACCAAACTTTATTGGTAATTGTTTCAAATATGTTTACAAAAAGCACACTGTTAAAGAGGAAGTGGGGGCTGATGGGGGTTGTTTTGTTTTTTCCAGTGAAACAAGGTTTGTCAGAGGACACAGACGTGTGTCCGGGGCAGGGCGGATGATATCCCCACCCTCTAGATGGGACTCTCAAGCTTCTTTGTGGGAAAGGGGGATTTTTGGGGGAGGGCTACTGGCCCTAGAACTCAGCAAACTCCCTGACGCACTCCTCAGTGATCGAGACACGAATCTCCTTTTCCTAAGAGTCATTGAAGTTACTCGTGTCGTCCGGGCCTTTGCACTCTGGTATAAAGGGAGCTTCCACCTGAAAAGGGAGGGGGGGGCCAGGTTGGGCACGAGGTGAGGGATCAACATTTGTATTCCCCCCACCCCACTCCTGGGTCTGCTAGGGGCGCACGATCAGGCCCCAACTTTGTAACAAGGCAGGCAAGGATCAGCCCCCCTCGTCCCCCAATCCAGTCAGAAACCCTCACACTTTTCAATCATGGAAGGGGGAGCCCATAACCCTGCTTAGGAGCCCAGGAACAGGGCCACCAGCACTCTTAAGCCCAGGATCGGGCCCCTTAGCAACCAGGTGAGGGACACAGGATCAGCGCCTCCTCAAGCCCCCTTTTTTCTAGCCAGAACTCCCTCCTCTCACTTTGCAATCAGGGAAGGGCAGGGAGTCATGAGCCCGTTGGATCCCCGAAAGAGCCCCCACTTGCATCATCATGTTTTAATCAGGACCTTCAGCACAGCCCTCTCCCACCGGAGCTAGAAGAATAACGCCATTAGCTAGCAGCAGCAGTAGTAGGCTGTTATCCTCAGGGGGTGGGGACTGGACCATGCTTTTGCCACCATGTTACAAACAGGTGACTGAGGGCTCCCTACTTTAAACCAATGCTGGGTGAGCATACCGCCCCCTAGTGGCTGGACCCAGCCACAACACCCTGCTACAGAGTCCCAGGAACCAATGCACTCCTACAGGCCTGGGCACTGATGATCCCAGGTTCAATTCCTGCTGACGGAGGTCGCATGCATGTGGAAGTTACCCAGGCTCTCCTCTGCCAGCCGCCACCCACCACTGCCCTCCTACCTTCCTCTGGTAGACGGCGTTCCAGTCAGTGGTAGCAAACCACTTGTGGTTCTTGATGTCGTTGACCCCGTTCTCGAGGTTGCCAAAGCGTTTGGTGAGGTCCATCTGCAGCAGGTTCCGGAGCAGGTCCCTCAGCTCGAGCTGAAGTGAGACAGGAACCGGAACTGGGGTGGGGAAGGAGAGAGAGGTCTGGATTTTACCTGCCCTGCCCTCGTGGCTAGATTCATAGATACACCTAATAATGTACAGCCCCTTGCATGGCTATGCCTGGGTGCTGAGACCCTACCATAATACACCTAGTAATGTACAGCC
>NW_027055735.1:0-7000 GCF_011386835.1 Chrysemys picta bellii | reverse complement strand
TATGTTACACGGGGGAAACTGAGGCATGGAGCAGCGTGCCACGAGTAGGTGGCAAAGGCAGGAATAGGAGCCAGGAGTCCAGACAGCACGCCCACCGCAGGACCGGGAGTGCTGACTCAAGCCCCTGCTCTCAATGCAGTGCTGGCTCCATGCCGCACAATCCCAGCTGGCCAGTCCAGTGTGCCCCCGCCTTGCCAGCTGGCACAGAACCCCAGGGACTCTTGTAGCATGGCCTCTAGCAGTCAGGTCTCCAAAGCCACCCAGCCCACGGTCATGGCACCATGGGGCCTTATCTGCACTAGTCCCTCTTGCCTTGATGTTTCCCAGCTGCCAGCCCTGAGGGATAGCTAGCCCAGGCAGTGCTGTGGCACTCACCAGTGCACTAAGCGCCCCTCTGCTCTGGGGGGGTGACCTGGTGGTTACGCCAGCCCCCATCTGCACTCGGGGTTCCCTCCAGCCGAGCTGAACTGGCAAAGGTGTGAGCAGAGTCCGGGAGGGGCGCTGGGCATAGCAACCCACCCAGGCTGGGTAGTGCTGGAGAGGAATGATGGTGCCAGTTCTGGGTTCATGTCCCTGCTCTGCCACAGACTTCCTGTGTGACCTTGGGTGAGTCACCCAGCCCTTCTGGGCCTCCATCCCCCTCTGCAATAGGGTGACAGCCCTTCCTAGCCCCACGTGCATAGTGGTGAGGTCCAGATACTCCTCCAAGAGAGGCGCTCCCCCGTCAGCCTCAACCTATTTACCCAGAGGCTGTGGAGACCAAGTGTGGCTGAAAATCGGGCTACGTACTGAGGTGGGACGTTGGGGAAGCGTCAGGGGCTGTACGTCCCCGGCCCCCCTGACTGTGCTACCCAGCGAAGAGCAGACGCAGCCCCTTGCTGAGGTGCTCCTGGGTGGGCTTGAGTTCCACTGGAGCTGCTGGAGCCAGTTTCAGAGACGTCTGCCATGGGAGCGCAGGGCTGGTCTCCTATCGCCACCTGCTGTGCTAAGAGGGCAGTGCATGCTGATCAGGCAGGGAGCGGGGTCTGGGCCAGCCCCCCCCCCCCCCCCCCCGCCCCCCCCATGATGTGGGTCTGAGATGCTGACCATTTGAGTGGTCTCTGTCCAGCTGGATGCTGGGGGGGCCACCCAGGCTGGGAGTGGGGAGCTAAAGCCTCATATGGGGTCCCAGCTCAGATGCAAGGTGGGACATAGGGATAACGTCCCATTGTCCCCCTCTGGGACCTTATATCAAAGAATCTCTGGGCCTGGTGTTGGTTAACAATAGACTAGCCAGGGCCTTCTGGTGTAGTTCCCCCGCTCCCCACGCAGCATATGGGGCAGGACGCAGTTGGGGGGCTGCCTTGTAAGGGGCACGCTCCCGTTGGTGGAGAGGCACGAGCAGAGAGCGTGCTTGGGGGAGTGGCCATTGCTATTTGCACGAGGGGCAGGTGGCCCGTCCCTGCAGGGGGCATTGCAGCGCAGCTGGGTGGGGAGCTCTCCCTGCCGGTCAGGGCGGGACCCCTGGGCATGTCCCAGCTAGCTTGGGGGGTGTCTCCTGGCTTCCCCTGGGGTTGGGGGCTGGGCCGCAGAGAGGGCGGGTGGTGAAGTTTCAGGCCCACCAGGGCCCATTGGATTGTGCCGCGTAAGCCAGGCCAGGAACCATCCGCCGGAGCAGGGGGTGACGGGTCTCTCTCTCCTTTGCCCCAGGGCCCTGACAAAGCCCGCTCTCAGCTGCTGATCGTGGACCGGAACTTTGACCTCGTGTCCCCACTGCTGCATGAGCTCACCTTCCAGGCCATGGCCTACGACCTGCTCAGGATCGAAAAGAACACCTACAGGTAGGGCCTGGCTGCCAGCAGGGGGCGCCCCGCACTCCTCAGGCGGGCTGGGGGGGTGGGACCCAGGCACCTGCACTGCTCTGTAGCTCCCACGCTCGGAGGAGGGGTGTCGCAGCCTGACCCCATCCCCCCTCCGCAGGTACGAGACAACGGGCGCCAGCGACTCGCGGGAGAAAGAGGCGCTGCTGGATGATGATGACGAACTCTGGGTGCAGCTACGCCACCTGCACATCGCTGACGTCTCCAAGTGAGCGCGCTCAGCCCTGCCCCTGACACGCCCCTTTGTGCCCCGTCCGTCCCCCCGGATATGCCCCTCCTTGCCCCACCCAGGGCCGGGACCCATCCGCCCCCGCCCCCCCCCCCCCCGGACACACCACTTTGTGCCCCATCCAATGCCTAGTGCCGGGACTCGCTACCCCCCCCTCGGCACACCTCTCCCCTCCCCGCCCAGTGCCAGGACCCCCTACCCCCACTTTGGCACAGCCCTCTCCTCCCCGCCCACTGCCAGGACCTCCCCCTCGGACAGACCTCTCCCACCCAGTGCCAGGACAGCCCACCCCGTTGACACACCCCCTCTTTTCCAGTGCTGGGACTTCCTCCATCCTCCCCTTCAGACACAGCCCTCCCCACCCTGGGGCCCCCTCGGATACACCCCTCCCCTTTCCTTCCCACCCAGTGCTGGAACCCCACTCCCCCTTGGATACACTCCTCTCCGACCCAGTGCAAGGACACCCCCCAGCAACACACCCCTTTCCTGCTCAGTGCCAGGACTCCCCCTCCCCATCCCACCCAGTGCTGGGGCCTGTCCCTCAGACCCCCTGGACCCAGCCCCTCTCCCCAAAGGACCCCTGAGTGCTCCCTTCCAGAGCAACTGTCTGCATTTCGTCTCGGGGATCCCCCTGGACACTGTCTTCCCCTGACCCCAGGATCTCCCCAGGCACCTCACAGCTCCTTGAGTGAGTCCCTCACCGACCTCCTGCTGGACCTGCCGCTGCCCCCAGGTCCCCCGTCCCCCCCGCATCAGGGCACCAGGAGCCCCCAGAGGTGCACTGAACTCTGCCTTGGGGTAACTTGGGAAGAGTCCCCCCCCTGCCCCATCTGAGGCTCTCGAGGCAGAGAACCGTGGTGCCCGTGGGGTGGGGGCTCCATCCCCTGTAGCATAGGACAGGGCACCCCCTACCTCTAAGGCAGTGCCTGGCTCCGGCCTGACCCCTCTCCCTGCTGCAGGAAGGTGACGGAGCTGCTGCGCACCTTCTGTGAGAGCAAGAGGCTGACCACGGACGAGGTGCGGTGGGGGCTGGGAGGGGGAGCGATTGGGGAGTCTGGGATGGGGGGACCCATCCCACTGCCACTGATGGGGAGGGGAGGCTCCCTGCTGCCCTAGGAGGAGTTTGGGGGGGCTGTCCAATTGCTCCCAGGGTTTGCCTGTAAAGGGCTAAGAGGTGTATGTGGAGCCCCCTGCCCCCCAACCAGAGCTCTGGAGCTCCCCACGGTGAGGAGGGCAGAGGCCCATGGGGCAGGGTTAGAAAGCAGGGTCAGGGCCGCGCAGGGAGAGCTGCAGGGAGCCAACGCTGGCATCTCCCTGGCCCGCTGCCGCTTTACACCTCAAGGGGCACTCGGGTTGCGGGGCTCCCGTCTCATTCCAGCTGGCCTGGGAAGAGCAGGTCACATGTGGCCTGAGTGACCCACCCTGGCCCTGGCACGCGTGGTTGGGCTGCTGCAGCTGTCCCCAGGTGAGGCCTCTGCCTTACAGGGGGCTCTGTGTGCTGGGAGGGGCCAGGATCTCACCACCGCCTCCCTCCAGGCCGACATCGAGGACCTGTCCCAGATCCTGAAGAAGCTGCCCGAGTACCAGAGAGAGCTGAACAAGGTAACGGGGCTGGGACTGTTAGTGGGCAGGGGGCAGGGCATTCAGTGGGGCTGATGGGGTGGCAGGGTGCTCTGTGGGACTGGTGAGGGACAGTAGGGACTCTCTGGGGGGCAGGGCACTCTGGGGCTCTCCGCTTTACTGCCTGATGAGAGCTGCTGACCTGTCCCGTCGGGCAGAGCCATTTCCCCACCCAGGTGCTGTGTGGCACCATGGGCAGCAGCCTGCCCGTCAGTGCCCAGAGCTGCCACGTTAGCCGCAGCAATGGCAGCCCTTGGGTAACGCCCACGCCTTGCTGCTGCAGCTCTCAGGAGAGGGCCTTGGTGGGCTTCCAAACCAGCCCGTTGGAGCCACTCCTGGTGCCACTGGGCCACGTGCCAACAGAAAGCTCCTGGCCACTGGCACAGGTACCCCGACACCTGCTGGTCTCCAAGCCCCCAACCTCATGCTGACTAACAGAGAAGCCGTGGGCTGATTTGGAAGCTGCTCCCTCCTCCTGATCCTCCCCTCCAGCTGCCCCTCTCCATCCCAGAGGTGGCTGCACTTCAGTGCTGGGCAAAACAATCCCTATAGACTCGGCTTACACAGCCGATTGGGGCTGCTCCTCTGGCCAAGGGGCCCTCCTGGGGGGCTGGGGGTGCTCTGGACCAGCCGGTGATGCAGTGCCGCAGTAAACTCCCCTCTGTCCCAGTCTCTCCCCGCAGTACTCCACGCACCTGAACCTGGCCGAGCACTGCATGCGGCACTTCAAAGGGACGGTGGAGAAGCTGTGCAGCGTGGAGCAGGTGGGTCTGTGGGCAGAGCCTGTCTTGGGGCAGAGTCTGGCTCATGGACTCAGCCCAGAGAAAGGGGTCTCAGAGCCTCAGGCTCGCTGGAGCCAGGGCCAGCCCCCCCATGTAGCACTGCGGGTGCAGAAGGGGGACATGGGGCTCGGGTTACTCCCTGGGGGCCCGTTGCTCACCCCAGGGGGAGCTGACCCCGGGGAGGAGGGGGCCCTGGCACAGGGGGTAGGCGACCTGTGGGTCGTGGGGCCATTGCGTCTCCCATCCTGCTGCGGGGCAGGAGGAAGCGGAGCAGCCTGACCTGGGCCTTGTGTGTGCGCCCCCCTCCCCCCCCAGGACCTGGCCATGGGGACGGACGTGGACGGGAAGGTGATCAGGGACCCGATGAAGATCATCCTGCCCGTCCTGCTGGACCCCAGCGTGCAGGCCTACGACAAGATCCGCATCATCCTGCTCTACATCCTCCTGAAGAACGGTAACGCCACAGGCCTGCAGCCCATTGCCCAGGCCAGGGTGCCCTCATGTGGCTCCTCTGGCTGCCCAGTTGCCTGGCCAGGGGGCGCTGTGGAGTTGCCAGGCCTCCCCCTCTGCACTAAGCAGCAGTAAATGGTTTGGGGGGTTGCCATCCCTCCAGCTCAAGGCCTCGCAGCCTTAAGGACCCAGGCCTCGGCTCCGACACTGTACCTGACTGGCTGCAGATGGGGGAGCCCAGATCGGGGGAGGGGGACTCCCTCTGCACTGCCAGGGGGCGCTAGAGAGACCCCTGCCCCCAGCGCCCGAGAGAACCTCTGGAGGGAGGGAAGAGCATCAAGAACCTAAATTCAGTCATTAACTGCGTGGAGTTAGAGGGGGGCTGGGAGCCAGGACTCCTGGGTTCTACCCCCAGCTCTGGGAGGGGTGGGAAGAGCAGGATCTCAGGGTTTGATCAGGGAACTAGGACTCCTGGGCCACGGACTGAATGTGCCTGGGCTGTGGGTGCGTCCCAGGGGTGCTGGCGCTGACCTGTCTCTCCCCATGCAGGTGTGAGCATGGTGAACCTCGACAAACTGATCCAGTGTGCCAACATCCAGCAGCTGAGCGGCATCATCGAGAACACGGACTTCCTGGACTTCTCCGTCATGCCTGGGGTAAGGGACTGGGGCCAGGGGCCAGCAGCTGTACCCATGGCCGGGGAGCCCAGGCCAACCTGGGGCTGCCCTCCATGGCAGTGACTACTCCCAGCACAGAGGTGGCCTCTGCCCCATACAGTGTGGTGACGCCCTCCCCCTATGAGGGTGACCCCCGAGTTACTCCCCATCTGGGGTGACCTTTTCTGCCCTGCAGAGGACCCTGGGGGTCAGGACCTCAGATCGCTGGGAGCTGGAGCTGGTGACCACTGCATGGGGTGGCCATGCGGCAAATGGGGGGAAGCGTCTCTGTTCTCCCATCAGTCTCTCTCCCCTCCTCTCTCTCTCTCTCTCTTGCTCAGTGATCCATTCTGTTCTTTTCTCTGCCCCTCCCCTGCCAGCCCGGCTGGAGCGACTCAGATAGGCTGCGCTTTCCCTCTCTGCGCCCGTTCCCATCCCGCACCCAGTCCCTGCTGCCTCTCACCCACTCTCCCTTCCTCCCCCAGAGCAGGCAGCTGCGACCCGAGAGGAAGGTGCGGCCGGAGTCCACCTACCTGCTCTCCCGCTGGACCCCCAGGCTCAAGGACGTCATGGAGGTACCAGGCCGCCTGCTTCCTGGCCTTGGGGTGGGGGGGTCACACCTGACAGGCTGGGCCCAAGGGGGAGGGGCTGGTCTGGGGTCAGCCATGTGTGGAGCCCTGCATATCCGTGCACCATTTCTGCGGATAGTCGATGGGTTGCAGATACAACCGGGTCGGGCTCTACTCCCCAGCAGTGCTTGGCCCGCGGCATCCGGCTCAGGCAGCCTGGGGGGCACAGCGCACTCGGGGCCGCCGGCCAGCAGCCAGTGGCTGGGCGACAGGTCGGAGTCAGGGCTGCCCGACACCTACTCGCCTTGCCACGCTGAGCAGCACCAGCGTCCCCACCAGCTTCCGGGCAACACCCCACTGTGATGCAACATGCTCTGCTGCTGCCGTGTACCGGCGCTTGTGACCCCCCAGGAGCATCACATGATGAGAAACCCCTCCCCCCAGCCCCCACCCCCTCCACGCTGCCCCTTCTTGAGACCCCGCCCCCGCGCTACCCATTCTCCTCTAGACCCTGTCCCCTCCACGCTGACCCTTCCCCCAAGCCCCCCACCCCCTCCACGCTGCCCCTTCCCCCAAGCCCCCACCCCCTCCAAGCTGCCCCTTACCCCCAAGCCCCACCCTCGCGCTGCCTCTTCCAAGCAAGACCCCTTCCCCCCCTTGCTGCTACCCATGAGGATGCGGATACAGACGGCTAGTGGATCGTGGGCTGATGCCCATCCACATTTTTGTATCCGTGCAGGGATCTAGCCATGTGAGGGGCTCATCAGAAAGTCCTCTGCTGCTGCCATCCTTAGGGGTCTTAGATCATAGACACGAGTGCAGGCAGTTGTCTTAC
>NW_027055734.1:0-7000 GCF_011386835.1 Chrysemys picta bellii | reverse complement strand
TTTAGCTGCTCCAAAACACTGGACGCACACTTCCTGATCAAAATTGTCATTGACATTTTTCAGGTTTGTTTTTCATCAAATTTGGAAAGAAAAATTATGGAAAATATAATTAAAAATCAAAATATTTCAACCAGCTCTCCTCTGAATGACTCGCGTCCTCTGCAGTTATTGTTTATTTAACCCTTACACTGTATGATTTCATCTTGAGTTACAGTTTGTCTGAAAGATGTTCAGTGCCCCTAACATCCATTGGCTTTACTGGGATTTGAAGGTATTGGGGAGCACTTTGCCCTAAAAGTAGATGTATCTAGTGTCCTTGCTAAGAAGAATTAGGGCCCAATCCTGTTCTCTATGAAGTTGATGGCAAAATTCCCATTTACCTCAAAGGCACAGGATTAACCCCTTACTGAGCATCACCTGAAAAGCAAAGGAAGAGAGAAGTGGAGAGGAAGAGAAGATAGAGAAAGAGGGTGAAAGGAGATGATGATAAAGAAACTAAGGGGAGAGAATGGGTGGAGGAGTGGAGAACAGGGGATTTTTAAATGTTCAGTAATGAAATCTGCTCCCTTCACCTCCTCCCCCAGGAGCCTCCTGGCAGATGGGCAGCTTCAGCCTTTGTGTGTGTGTTTATTTTAAATTATATCCATGAGTCATAAAGGGCCTGAACTTACAAATGCTCAGCACCTCCTGCAAAGTACGGAGCACTCTCAACTTCATTGAGTGCCACGGGAGCCAAAGAACGCAGCACCTAGTGCAATCCAGGGCAGGGAGCACAGTTCAGGCTGTTTGCAAACTTGGCCAGTCACTTCAATCTGTACCAAGACCCCTCAATATCCATTTTGGGCACCTCCAGTAAGTGCTGCTCTTACCACCACAAAACGCTTGTCTCAGCCTGCTGTCCTTGACTAACCCCAACATGGAGAACATGCGCTTCAGGGTCATTCCCACATAAGGGATACACTCAAGTGCTGCAGAAAAAGGCCAGAAGAGAAGGAAGAAAGATAATCAGCTGCTCTCCGCCTTCTTACAACACACTTAGAAACACCGTGGGGCAGGATGCTATGGGCTCCTAGGCCATTTTAGGTTGCGTAAGCAGAGCAGAATGGCTTTAAAGCAGCCATTGAAAGCCAGTGGGGGATTCACCCTGAAGAGGGGAATCCTCCACCAGTGTACAGCTGTGCCCAAAGGCCAACTCACTCCCAGAGTAAGGGGAGAGAGCACTGGGACAGGATGGGAAGTGGGGTGGAGAAGAGCTCCACTAGACCTGACCTTCCCCCATCCGATCCTTCAGGAACTTCAGTCAGGGACATAAGTTAGAGCTTGCACCTCCGTCTGGATAGCTCATGATCTGGAAGCCAAGAACTAGCAACAGCAGTTAATCTTGTGTCTCTCCCCACACACACCCTCATGCACACACTCAAACAGAGCTCTGTTTAGCTGTAACATTTTTAGGTAGAGAGAGTAATCCCCTGTCCTTAAATGAAAGACAATAACTTTGAAACAAAAGATGGAAATTACCATACCATAGGCTGATGACAGGTTGCCCAGTGTAATGAAAACAAACTCTTCAGGCAGCCCCAGTAGTTTCAGACGACACTGCAGCTCGTACATCACCTCATAGAAATAGCAGCGTGCCAGGGTCACTAAGGTGTTGCTAGCTGCCACTTTTAGTTCATTTGTTGCTTCCTAACAACAACAACAAAAAAACAGAGAGAGAGAGACTGAGGTGAGTGAAGCCGGTTGCACTAGCCAGAGTTGTTTATATGAGTCAAGTCCTTATTTCTGTGCATAAGTTGTGAATGAAGCCTCCCAACTTTCTGTGGCTAGAGTCATTAGTCATAAATATTCATCAAGTCATTTGGCTAAACAATTTTCAGCCTTTGAGTTCCTTGCAAGCTGGTTAGTTAGACTATTTACTATTAGCTACTTGTGGTGGATGTCATATGATATTTTTCCCTGCTCTTCCCTGAGGAGGTAGTGAGACACAGACTGGGCAGCTTCAAGATATTCAGAGAGCTTTCCTGGAATAAACTGTCCCCCAAAAGGAGGCTGACTTCCTTTGGAAGAAGAGAGGGATTTTTCCATGGGTTTTCCTGCTGGCAAACTATATTCTAAATCCAATGCTGCTTCTTTTGGAGACAGCTCAGATTCTGTCTGTCTTGGGGCTTTATACTGCCACTTATCGCTATAGTATCAGAGCGCCTTCCACATAACATCAGGATCAATAATGAAATCCCTAGTAGACTTTGGGAAAGACTTGCTCGTTCAGAAACCATAGGCCTGTCTCTGTGTCTGATATCATGTGTCTCGGGTCCTGATCCCGCAAAACACTTAAGCACATGTGTAACTTTCGCATGTGAGTTCTCCCATCCTATGCATGTGCACAAGTGCTGTCTAGGACCTGGGCTTTGGTCTGGAGGAAGGTGTAGGCCTCTAATAGGAGAATATATTTTTGTTTCAGTATATAGTTTACCCCCTCAAAAAGAGTTTTAATTAGTTAAAGCTTTGGATCCTTTGATTAGTATCTCGGGAGAACTAACTTACCTGAGTCTCTCTCATGTGGTTTGAGGCCAGGGTTATTATTTTGTTCAGTAGCCTTCTCTCTAGGCCCCCGGTGTCCTGCTGTAATATTTTCTCCAGGACACAGTAAATGTCAACTCTGTCTCGCTGCGGACAAGAAACATAAAAGAGAACAAACAATTGGCAAAAGTTTTTCTTGATTACCACACAGTCATTTGGCAAATAAGCCCCTGCCCTAAAGAGCTTACAATCCAAACATGAAATGACTAGCCCAAGTCTTATCATAACAGAGCAGGTCTGTGGCCAGGAAGAGAATCCATGTCTCCTGAGTCATTATCCAGAATCCTATCCACGAGGCCACACCGACTCCTCAGCCTGCATTGGCTTAAGTGGTGTAAAACATGCCATGCCCTCCAATCACCGCATTTAGCAGCACTTCAGAAGCAGCCGAGCAATTACATATTTTAATCTTCCTGGAGAGAATAGAGCCAGAATAAGCCTCCTTCACGCCCCCTTATCTAGTTTCATTTATTTAAAACAAACAATACAAATGAGCACCTTGCCCTTGCTCTATCCACTCCAGACAGAATTTGTAAATTTGTAATTACAAAATACCCAACTCCCGCAATAAGTCCTCAACAGCTCCTAGGGGAAATTAACTCAGCAGTTAGATCTACATCTATGTGACCTGCATGCCAAGGTCATAAAGCACTTTGGAATGTTCAAAGCCAATCAGATCTCTTGACTGGCTAAACATTCCAGTGGTTCTGCTTGAAAAGGAATGCTTCTGCACACTGCAATCATACCAGACAGCTCCACTGGGGAGAAGCTCCTTCCATTCATTCTTAAATGGAAGGAGGATGTTTTTAATTGAAAATTGTCACTGATAACTTATGAATACATAAGCAGTACGTAATTCAAGTAATTAATCAAATTAATTAGCATAATTAATTGAGTGATTCAAATAATTAAAGTATTAGGAGGCCAAGTTCAGTTCTGAACTGAACTGCTTGTCTTGGCCTCCTAGTACTTTAATTGGAACTAAAATGCCTTCTGTGTTGGCCCTTAATAGAGAAATGGACTTGTTGGATGCAAGTATTAATAAATGGAAAAAGGGGTCTGAATATTACTCCTGGGGGAATTCTGCACTACTGCACACTTGCATAATTAATGAGCCTAGGATTTAGAGCAGGGAGTCAGTTCACTTGGGTTTTATTCACATTCTTTTACTAACTTGCTAAGTGGTGTTGAGCAAGTAACTTAATTCCCTGTGACACAAATCATCCATAAATGGGGATAATGCTTACCATTCTCACAAGGGTGCTGTGAGTCTTAACTCATTAGTATTAGGTAAGTGCTTTGAGATTTTTGGATGAAGATGCTAAAGAAGGGCAAAGTATTATTGGAAGAGCTTACTGCAAGTCCTACAGTGTACTTTTACTATATCCAGCCCATGTACTCCACTGTGTGTAAAAGGACAACGCTCTCTTTATAGACCATTATATCATCCTGATCTGTAATAACAGCATTTTGCATTATGAGTTTATGCCTGAGGACAGAAGGGTGAATACTGATTATACTGATGGTGCGCCAGTCCAAGTTCTATACTGAATTACCCCCATGCGTTCCACTATACCCCCCTGAAGTCAGGCAGAATTTGGTGTGGACACATGGAAAGCAGATGTAATTTCATGAAACTGCCCTACCTCATCCTGTTGCAGTTTCTCTAGCAACACTGTCACAACGCTAGCCAGCTTGGTCTCAGCTATCAAGGCAATCCTGAGGGCAATTTTGCCCTTATCTTGGTCATCCATATTTGCCAGGAGGGAAACAACCTCATTATAAACACCTGAAATTAAATAAAAGGATTCGGTTGGTTACCACTGATAGTAGAAATTGATGCTGGCCTCTTTAATTCATTATCCAGTAAAGAATTCTGCAGGAGCCCAAACACTTTGAGAAGTAGACCTGGGAATCATGTAAATCCTCTTCCTTGCTCCTGATGACCAGGTTTGTTTGCTGAACTACCCAATGTGTTTGGGGGGAAATCATAATGAAGAAAATTTGCTCCTTTCAAGTAGATCCCCACGTAAAATAATCTTCCTTTTCCTCTTTACTATCAATTCAAGAGTTTTGATGGCATACAGAATAATAATTTATGTCCAAATTTTTCAAAACTGGGTGCCTAAACTTAAGCTCGTAAATCCATATTAAGGCACCTATGCCCTGAGTCAGCATCCTAATCATATGCTTAACTCTAAGCCAACAAAGAGACCTAAAGTTAAGCACCTGCTTAAGAGTTTTGCTTAGTCAGGGCCTCATTTTCAAAAATCCTGAGCACCCAGATGTACCTATTGGCTATGCTGGGAACTTTTTGGGGCTCAGTATCTCGTGAA
The DNA here is from genome assembly GCF_011386835.1 of Chrysemys picta bellii. Lineage (NCBI taxonomy): Eukaryota > Metazoa > Chordata > Testudines > Emydidae > Chrysemys > Chrysemys picta. Next base: position 2,084 of record NW_027055734.1, on the reverse strand, counting down.
AATCAGGCCACTTTTTTAGACCTCAGTATGAATTTAGAAGCCTAACTTTAGGCCCCCTGTTTTGAAGAAAGCCTTTAATCTTATTGTATGGTTGTTTAAATACTTGCAGAGAAGACTCATGGAACAGAGTTCATCCAGTTGCCTGTAGAGGTCATAAAGGACTTTCCCCCATGCACAATTGACTAGGTGTACGCTGTGAGTGGGGTCAAGTGGTTCCCTCCAACCTTCATCTGAAACATCAGGGACTGACCATAGCAGGAGAAGGGACACCTGGTAAGGTGGACCAGTGCTCCAAGATGGTTCAGAGAATCTGTTTCCTTAGATGTCCTGCTCACATGCTCAGGGTCCAATTGATCTCCAGAGTTGTGAGTGGGAAGGAATTTCACCCTGCTCAGAGTGGCAGGGACCTTTGGGTGGGAGGATGGGACACTGATCACCTGCTAGGATCATGTGGGTATATCTGACCTAATCAATTCTCTACCGTTGCAAGGGCCTCAGGCATTGGTGGAACCGCAGTCTCTCCTGTCCTCTGCCTATGGCACACAAGAGTTTAGTCTCCTAAAGACTGAAATGTTTTAGTGCAAGACAAGTTTTTGGGTTCAGTGTAGGGTTGCTAGGTGACATTTTAATGGCCTGTGAAATACAGGAAGTCAGACTAGATGATCTAATGGTCCCTTCTGGCCTTAAACTCTATGAAACTATGAAATAGCTGATATATTAAAAAAATCCGGATTTTATCTTCCATGTATCTCTTAGCTGTGGGCAGAAATTCTCCAGGTGACTTAATATTTAACAAGAACTCTGAAATGCCATATTTATCTGTTTCCATTGTAACAGCATTCCAAAGCATGAAGGAGGAACTAACAAGATTTCCCCTTCCCAGGAAAGACTGCTTGAGGTTAGGTGATTACCCATCCTTTATGCAAATTGCATCCTTCAGTTCTAACACCCAGATGCAAACTGAATCATAACTGTAACCTACACTGCCCATCTAGCTGCAGTAGTGATAGTGTGGGATTAGGAGCACTACTGTTGCTAAGAAATGTGACCCCATGCTTTCTTATCCTGCATTTAAGATATTAGCAGAGCTTCATTTAGACAGCTAGAGGAGAAGTCCTTCTGCATTTTTTTGTTCTAATTTCCCCCATCTCTGGTGGATTCCACAGCTAGATCTTGGCTCCATGGATGCAGAAGACACAAAATGAGGACCCATAATAAACATAAAACAACTGGGAGAAAGATGGAAGATCTCTCCCATAGCATTCAATAGAAACTCAGATTCTCAGGAAAGTTTGCAGGTCTAGAGGCTGTAGGCCAACTCCTTAACTGGTGTAAATCAACACAGCTACAAGGAAGTCAACAGAGCGACACTGGTTTACAGCAGCTGAGGTTCTGGTCATAGAAATGGAGAACATTACAGCTAATCTATCTGTATGCCTATGCTTTCTAAATGTGTTTGTGATTATAGAAAGGATATAGAGAATACAATGCTGACCCTTACCTCTGTCCATTACCTCCTGCTCACTCACAAATTTATTCATGTTTAATACTTCCTTCAGTCCGACCTCCAAAGAGCTCCCGTACTGATAGGCAGCTGGCCTCTCAGTCAGTCATGTCCAGGATAGCCAGTTAAGAGTATGCAAGCACTATTATGACATCCATGTGACTGTGGCACACCACATAAACTGCTGCTGACCAGGTATGTGCTGTAATTACATGGTCAAAGTTATTTAGGCTCCTAACTCGCACTGAAATCAATAGATGTTAGGAACCTTAATACATTTCAATATCTGGGCCCATACATGTAAGCAGTCCAATAGGTGGCTAAATTTGCTCCAGTGTCGAATTTCTCATTCTCTCGCCGTCATTTTGAATTTTGATTCGGTCCCTCTCTCAGTTTGCCATACTTTCCACTATCAGTTTAATCTGAAAATCTGCTCCTGGTTGAAATTATATAAAATAAAAGCACCAAAGCAAGAAAGAGAAGAAACGGCCTTGGAGAATGCACAGTGACACTTGAGTGTGGTTGGTTGGCAGGTTTCCTTTGCTTTTTAATTTGGTTGATCAAAAAGCCAGATGAAACT
>NW_027055733.1:0-7000 GCF_011386835.1 Chrysemys picta bellii | reverse complement strand
AACTTTATTTTTATGAGATGAGAAAAACTAAAAGAGAAGTTGGAAATATCTTCTGTTGGGGTTCCCAGACCTGAAGAAGAGCTCTGTGTGGCTTGAAAGTTTGTCTCTCTCACCAACAGAAGTTGGTCCAATACATGATATTACCTCACCCACCTTGTCTCTCTAATATCCTGGGATCAACACAGCTACAACCAAACTGCGTACGAAAAACAAGATACGTATTTATGCACTTGTTCAGTATAAGAAATATTCAAGCATTCAAATAATTCAAAGATTCAGAACTATAGATCTTAACATGAAAGTTTTCAGAGTAGCAGCCGTGTTAGTCTGTATCCGCAAAAAGAAGAACAGGAGGACTTGTGGCACCTTAGAGACTAACAAATTTATTAGAGCATAAGCTTTCGTGGACTACAGCCCACTTCTTCGGATGCATATAGAATGGAACATATATTGAGGAGATATATATACACACATACAGAGAGCATAAACAGGTGGGAGTTGTCTTACCACCTCTGAGAGGCCAATTAATTAAGAGAAAAAAAAAACTTTTGAAGTGATAATCAAGCTAGCCTAGTACAGACAGTTAGATAACAAGTGTGAGAATACTTACAAGGGGAGATAGATTCAATGTTTGTAATGGCTCAGCCATTCCCAGTCCTTATTCAAACCGGAGTTGATTGTGTCTAGTTTGCATATCAATTCTAGCTCAGCAGTTTCTCGTTGGAGTCTGTTTTTGAAGTTTTTCTGTTGTAATATAGCCACCCGCAGGTCTGTCACTGAATGACCAGACAGGTTAAAGTGTTCTCCCACTGGTTTTTGAGTATTTTGATTCCTGATGTCAGATTTGTGTCCATTAATTCTTTTGCGTAGAGACTGTCCGGTTTGGCCAATGTACATGGCAGAGGGGCATTGCTGGCACATGATGGCATATATCACATTGGTAGATGTGCAGGTGAACGAGCCCCTGATGGTATGGCTGATGTGATTAGGTCCTATGATGATGTCACTGGAATAGATATGTGGACAGAGTTGACATCGGGGTTTGTTACAAGGATAGGTTCCTGGGTTAGTGGTTTTGTTCAGTGATGTGTGGTTGCTGGTGAGTATTTGCTTTAGGTTGGGGGGTTGTCTGTAAGCGAGGACAGGTCTGTCTCCCAAGATCTGTGAGAGTAAAGGATCATCTTTCAGGATAGGTTGTAGATCTCTGATGATGCGCTGGAGAGGTTTTAGTTGGGGGCTGAAGGTGACAGCTAGTGGTGTTCTGTTATTTTCTTTGTTGGGCCTGTCTTGTAGGAGGTGACTTCTGGGTACTCGTCTGGCTCTGTCAATCTGTTTTTTCACTTCAGCAGGTGGGTATTGTAGTTTTAAGAATGCTTGATAGAGATCTTGTAGGTGCTTGTCTCTATCCGAGGGATTGGAGCAAATGCGGTTATATCTTAGAGCTTGGCTGTAGACAATGGATCGTGTGGTGTGTCCTGGATGGAAGCTGGAGGCATGTAGGTAAGTGTAGCGGTCAGTAGGTTTCCGGTATAGGGTGGTATTTATGTGACCATCGCTTATTAGCACAGTAGTGTCCAGGAAATGGACCGCTTGTGTGGATTGATCTAGGCTGAGGTTGATGGTGGGATGGAAATTATTGAAATCATGGTGAAATTCCTCAAGGGCTTCTTTTCCATGGGTCCAGATGATGAAGATGTCATCAATGTAGCGCAAGTAGAGTAGGGGCGTTAGGGGACGAGAGCTAAGGAAGCGTTGTTCTAAGTCAGCCATAAAAATGTTGGCATATTGTGGGGCCATGCGGGTACCCATAGCAGTGCCGCTGACTTGAAGGTATATATTGTCCCCAAATGTGAAATAGTTGTGGGTGAGGACAAAATCACAAAGTTCAGCCACCAGGTTAGCTGTGACATTATCAGGGATACTGTTCCTGATAGCTTGTAGTCCATCTTTGTGTGGAATATTGGTGTAGAGGGCTTCTACGTCCATAGTGGCCAGGATGGTGTTTTCTGGAAGATCACCGATGGATTGTAGTTTCCTCAGGAAGTCAGTGGTGTCTCGAAGATAGCTGGGAGTGCTGGTAGCGTAGGGTCTGAGGAGAGAGTCTACATAACCAGACAAGCCTGATGTTAGGGTGCCAATGCCTGAGATGATGGGGCATCCAGGATATCCAGGTTTATGGATCTTGGGTAGCAAATAGAATACCCCTGGTCGGGGTTCTAGGCATGTGTCTGTACAGATTTGTTCCTGTGCTTTGTCAGGGAGTTTTTTTAGCAGATGGTGTAGTTTCTTTAGGTAATCCTCAGTGGGATCAGAGGATAATGGCCTGTAGAATGTGGTGTTAGAGAGCTGTCTAGCAGCCTCCTGGTCATATTCCAATTTATTCATGATGACGACAGCACCTCCTTTGTCAGCCTTTTTGATTATGATGTCAGGGTTGTTTCTGAGGCTGTAGATAGCGTTGTGTTCTGCATGGCTGAGGTTATGTGGCAAGTGATGTTGCTTTTCCACAATTTCAGCCTTTGCACGTCGACGGAAGCAATCTATGTAGAAATCCAGTCTGTTGTTTCGACCGTCCGGAGGAGTCCACGCAGAATCCTTTTTTTTATAGTGCTGGTAGGGAGGATTCTGTGGGTTAGTATGCTGTTCAGAGGTATGTTGGAAATATTCTTTGAGTCGGAGACGTCGAAAGTAGGATTCTAGGTCACCGCAGAACTGTATCATATTCATGGGTCTGGAGGGACAAAAGGAGAGGCCCCGAGATAGGACAGACTCTTCTGCTGGGCTAAGAGTATAGCTGGAAAGATTAACAATATTGCTGGGTGGGTTAAGGGAACTGCTGTTGTGGCTGCTTGTGGCATGTAGCAGTTTAGATAGTTTAGTGTCCTTTTTCCTTTGTAGAGAGGCAAAGTTTGTCTTGTAAATGGCTTGTCTAGTTTTTGTAAAGTCTATCCATGAGGAAGTTTGTGTGGAAGGTTGGTTTCTTATGAGAGTATCCAGTTCTGAGAGCTCATTCTTAATCTTTCCCTGTTTGCTGTATAGGATGCTGATCAGGTGATTTCGCAGTTTCTTTGAGAGTGTGTGACACAGTCTCTCAGCATAGTCTGTGTGATATGTAGATATGTAACATGAAAGTGCTGGTCATGAAAATAACATATGTAACAAACACTGGTCATAAAACGCAACAGAGGGTCCTGTGGCACCTTTGAGACTAACAGAAGTACTGGGAGCATAAGCTTTCGTGGGTAAGAACCTCACTTCTTCAGATGCAAGTAATGGAAATCTCCAGAGGCAGGTATATATCAGTGTGGAGATAACGAGGTTAGTTCAATCAGGGAGGGTGAGGTGCTCTGCTAGCAGTTGAGGTGTGAACACCAAGGGAGGAGAAACTGTTTCTGTAGTTGGATAGCCATTCACAGTCTTTGTTTAATCCTGATCTGATGGTGTCAAATTTGCAAATGAACTGGAGCTCAGCAGTTTCTCTTTGGAGTCTGGTCCTGAAGTTTTTTTGCTGTAAGATGGCTACCTTTACATCTGCTATTGCAGATGTATTCCACCATGCTTTCAACAGCTTCCACCCCACCATCAACCTCAGCCTGGACCAATCTACACGGGAGGTCCACTTCCTGGACACCACCGTACAAATAAGCGATGGCCACATTAACACCACCCTATACCGAAAACCCACCGACCGCTACGCCTACCTTCATGCCTCCAGCTTCCACCCCGGTCACACCACACGATCCATCGTCTACAGCCAAGCACTGAGGTACAATCACATCTGCTCCAACCCCTCAGACAGAGACCAACACCTACAAGATCTTCACCAAGCATTCTCAAAACTACGATACCCACACAAGGAAATAAAGAAACAAATCAACAGAGCCAGACATGTACCCAGAAGCCTCCTGCTACAAGACAGGCCCAGAAGAGAAACCAACAGAACTCCACTGGCCATCACCTACAGTCCTCAGCTTAAACCTCTCCAACGCATCATCAGTGATCTACAACCCATCCTGGACAATGATCCCTCACTTTCACAGACCTTGGGAGGCAGGCCAGTCCTCGCCCACAGACAACCTGCCAACCTTAAGCATTTTCTCACCAGCAACCACGCACCGCACCATAACAGCTCTAACTCAGGAACCAACCCATGCAACAAACCTCGATGCCAACTCTGCCCACATATCTACACCAGCAACACCATCACTGGACCTAACCAGATCAGCTACAACATCACCGGCTCATTCACCTGCACATCCACCAATGTTATATATGCCATCATATGCCAGCAATGCCCCTCTGCTATGTACATTGGCCAAACTGGACAGTCACTACGCAAGAGGATAAATGGACACAAGTCAGATATCAGGAATGGCAATATACAAAAACCTGTAGGAGAACACTTCAACCTCCCTGGCCACACAATAGCAGATGTAAAGGTAGCCATCTTACAGCAAAAAAACTTCAGGACCAGACTCCAAAGAGAAACTGCTGAGCTCCAGTTCATTTGCAAATTTGACACCATCAGATCAGGATTAAACAAAGACTGTGAATGGCTATCCAACTACAGAAACAGTTTCTCCTCCCTTGGTGTTCACACCTCAACTGCTAGCAGAGCACCTCACCCTCCCTGATTGAACTAACCTCGTTATCTCCACACTGATATATACCTGCCTCTGGAGACTTCCATTACTTGCATCTGAAGAAGTGAGGTTCTTACCCACGAAAGCTTATGCTCCCAGTACTTCTGTTAGTCTCAAAGGTGCCACAGGACCCTCTGTTGCTTTTTACAGATTCAGACTAACACGGCTACCCCTCTGATACTGGTCATAAAACGAAACCTGACATTTTCTTGGATAATGGTGTCTGAGTTTTTCCACAAAGACATCCAGGGTCAGTTCTGAAGTAAAAGCATTTTCATATGACAGGACAATTAGGCTTCCCTTTCTTTCATGGGTCATGCTCATCCTTTGGTGTGATACCATTATTTTCAAACAAGAAAAGGAAATGTTACAAGCCACAGCTGATGCTCCAAACAACAAGACTACTACAGACATTTTTAAAATGCCATGGGAAAGCCTCCTTTAATTCCTTGGCAACAGCTCAAACTTCTTCAAATGCTTTGCAATTTCTCGTATCTGTCAGCGGTTTAAAGAAAGGCATTTCAGCTTTCACCTTCTCAATCTCTAATCCGAGCAAGCACACAGTGATTCCAATTTCAAGACATCTGGAGAGCTGGTGGAATAGGTTGCTGACAAGGTTTTGTATAACATGGAGTTCTCCTCAGAAAATCACCAGTGGTTTCATCAATCAATTCCTGAGAAATCTGGGACCACTGATGCCCATTTATGCTTTGGAATCCTGGTAAGTGCTCAATGACTATGAAATCTTGACATTTTGGGAGCGGTACCGTGGCTTTTTGGGTGGCACTTCTTAATATTGATGCTTCATCACATGCATCTTTCAAAACGGTGCTTGGGTGAAATCTCAGAAAAAATCTTCAAATGTCTCTTTGGTTGAAGTTCTTCACAGGCAAGTTATCAATTCACCTACATTAGCAAGGCACATTGGGTCCTTTAGAAGGTAAACGTTCACAGGAGCAAAATCTTTTAAAATCATTCTCATAACCTCAGCTAAGAACAAGAATTTGGATGATTCTGTAACTGCCAACAGCCCTCTTGCTTCAATGGACATATCCACTCACAAATGTTGACAGAAAACTCTGAATCTCTTCCCAATTATTGAAGATTATTCCCAAGATTTTCAAGTGACCTGTCCAGCTTGTTTCCATGAGTTTTTGCAGGTGCTGCCTATGTACAGAAGACTCACCTTGGGTCTGTGAAAATAATTTGTATAGAGTTACAATTTTAGAACATATTTGGCACTGCTGAGTTCTTTCTTCCCACACACGAGTAACCACCAGATGTAACTGATGAGTCAAGCACTGAGTGTCAGGTATTTGCTTGTTTAATTTCTCTTGCAAAAGCATTTGTGCCCTTCCTTTGCATGGAATTGATAACTTGCCTGTGAAGAACTTCAACATAACTTTGAACATAACTTTGGCACCATCAGAGCAAGAACAAAGTATTTTGAGGGTCAAGACTCAGTGGAGGTCTTTCAAAATTTATTGTGAGAGATCTTCAGCAGTGAGGCCATGCAATGGGGCTAGTCCAATAAGTCCTTGGCTTTGCCATCAACAGAGCAGCATAAAATGGTGGGAAATTTTCTATATTCACAGCATCCCTTGTCATGTCACATGGCAGGCAGAAGAACTGGACACCACCATTTTTCAGAATATTTTCAACAATATCTTTCAAAACTATCCTCATAATATCAATTATTTCATTCTGAATCTCAACAGAAATGGACTTTGCATTTTTCAGAGCGGTTTTCAGCGCATCCTTGAATTTTGGTTCTTGTCCTGCAGTAAATCTATGCAGATGGAAGAAAATTCCGGATGAACGGTTTAGAGTAGGTCTACACTTAAAATGCTGCATCAGCACAGCTGCAGTGCTCAAGGGAAGCTGTTCCTATGCCGACAGCATAGTTAATCCACCTCCCCGGAGACAGTAGCTATGTTGGCAGCAGCCGCTCTCCCATTGACATTGCGCTGTCTACACGGCGGCTAGGTCAGTATAACTAAGTCACTCAGATTAGTGTAAGTAAGTGACGTCGTTAAACCGATATAGGTCTGTCGTGTAGATCTGGCCTTAGTCTCTGAAGTTGATCTCGTGATATCCTCTCAGAAGCAACTCGTTTATCACAGCAAACTGGATAATTTTTGCTAAGGTTTTAAAATACTGTTTCTTACCATTCGTGAGGATGAGACAAAAGCAGCAATTGTAGCACCTGAAAAAAAGTTGATTAAAATAAGCATCACATTCATAATTCAGTGTTGTTGAGCGAGTGAGTAAACTGAAATCATAAAATTTGTCAATGTTTTGTATGCTGGATCTGCCACATCAAATCTTGGAGGTTCCTCAAGTTTCTAGGGGCTGAA
>NW_027055732.1:0-7000 GCF_011386835.1 Chrysemys picta bellii | reverse complement strand
TGGAAATCTTGTGTCAGGTTCTGCATTCGACTAGGGAACTGTGACCGACACAGAAGACCTCTTTGTCCTGCTATGGTACGTACAACAGACGCTTATCAACTTTTTAGTGTCCGAGCCTCTGTTTGCCAGAAGCTGGGAATGGGTGACAGGGGATTGATCACTACATGATTACCTGTCTGTTCATTCGCTCTGGGGCACCTGGCATTGGCCACTGTCAGAAGACAGGATACTGGGCTAGATGGACCTTTGGTCTGACCCAGTCTGGCCTTTCTTATGTTCTTATATTTGGAACCGGGACTGAACAATGAGGTGGATATTGGCAGATGACACAAAATTATGTAGAAAAACAACAAGGAGTCTGGTGGCACCTTAAAGACTAACAGATTTATTTGGGCATAAGCTTTCGTGAGTAAAAACCTCACTTCTTCAAGTGAGGTTTTTACTTACGAAAGCTTATGCCCAAATAAATCTGTTAGTCTTTAAGATGCCACCAGACTCCTTGTTGCTTTTGTAGATACAGACTAACACGGCTACCCCCTGATACTTGACACCAAAATTATGTAGGTTAGTCAGGCATAGAGAAGACTTTGAAGCAGCTGAAAGGGATCTAATGAAGCCACGTGACTGGGCAGAACAATGGCAGATGAAAACCAGTGCTGACAAAGGCAGGGCCATACGCATGGAAAGCAGTGAGGTGAACGACTCCTACATATGGCTGGTGTCGGACACCAAAGCACGGATGGTTGGGCCAGGGGTTGGAGCAGAGGCGGTGGGGCCTAGTGGTCAGGGTGGTGGAGGTCGAGCCTAGGGGAGCCAAGGGTTGGAGCCGGAGTCAGGAGTCAAGAGAAGGATTGGAACGGGCTGGGGAGTAGGGCCAGGGCGGGATTAACGATTCCCGGCCAATGAGAGCTGCAGGGAGCGGAGCCTACAGACAAGACCAGCACCAGGGACAGAGGTTCCCGGTGTGGTGCTCGTCGTGGCAACGCGGCTCAGGGCGGGGAACGGCAGTGCGTGGAGCCGCCTCGCCCCCATCCCAGCCAGGCAGAGCCGGCGCGACCGGAACGCAGCACACAGGGGCTTTAGTGGCTGCAGCACGGGCCCCCCCTTAGCCCTACTCCTTTCATGAGTGCATCACTGCCCCACTTCTGCCCCATCCCCACACACAGTTACAGGGCAGAACCCCGTAGCTGAGCTCTGAAATCTCTCTGACTGGAATGAAGTTACTGCAGAGTCAGGACAACCCCACCTTTGGGCTCCATGTCGGACATCTCACCCCACTGCACCGAGCCCGACATTCCCAGAGCTTCTCGCATGTGATTCCCTCAGTCATCAGAGCCAGGCGGAGAGAGGAGAAATTCTCCCAGACTCCCTTCAACCATTGCCAGCCCACAGGGCAGCGGCGCTTGCGGGGGTGGGGGCTCTCTTTAAGCAATGCCAGCTCTCAGGGAAGTTGCAAATGAGCTTTAGCAAAGTGTGTGTGTGGGGGGGGGGTTGTGCCATGGAAAACTCCCCTGCTTGAAGGTTTTATTCTTCTGATTTGTGTTCCTGCCCTTTCTCCCTCCTACAGACATCTAGAGGCTAACAGGAGCCAACTGAGCCCACCGCCGATCACATCTCTTGTGAGACGCCAAAGCAGCTGTTGCCTGGGAAGGAGGAGACAGAAGAGGCAGAGCAGGATGTGCCGGGTGCACCAGCCACACAGAACCCCATAGTCTAGGCGGAGGAAGCCAAGCCCCTCCCCAGCCCTGCCGGACATGCTACAGCTGGAGCACCCGGGTGAAAGGGAGCAGCTCAGCTCAGTCTAGGCAGAGCGCCGAAAATGGAGGATGCACATTGTGGGCTCCAGTCCAGAAGCAGCTGAAGCTCCTGAATGCAGAGCCGCGAGGAGCCAAGACCCAGCCGCATCCCCAGGGCCCTGCAGACGTGCAGGGGAGATCGGAGTCTCTGGGAGTTTCCTACGCCGGGAGCCCAGAGACCCCCAGCCCATGGCCTAGAGACATCTTGTAGGAAGTAACCTGGGTGAACCAGCCATTGTCATGCTGAGTGACGTCAGATGTTCTGGTTGGATCCCCACTGAATCAATGGCAAACACATTGGCCATCGACAAGGCCTTGGGCTAGGAGCCGGTGGAGTAACAAGGGCCCGGGTCCTCCTGCCCTGGCTGCCATCCATCCTTGGGTGGCAGCCCACCTCCCCAGTATGCCACTAGACTGCACAGCCCCAAGAGGAGGGGCAGCCATCTTGTCTCTGAACTCTCAGCTAAACAGCCCTGTTCTGAAGGGCAGCGATATTGACTCTAGTCTCTGGACCACACAGCACTGAGGGAGAGAGCAGTCATATTGTCTGGAGCCATCGGGCCACACAGGCATGAGAGACAGGATAGCGGCACGGACTCTGGTCTCTGGGCCACACAGCCCCGACGGAGAGGGCAGCCACACGGACTGTGGTCGTTGGGCCACACAGCCCCGATGGAGAGGGCAGCCGCTCGGACTCTGCTCATTGGACCCCACAGCCCCGACGGAGAGGGCAGCCACACGGACTGTGGTCGTTGGGCCACACAGCCCCGACGGAGAGGGCGGCCGCACGGACTCTGGTCGTTGGGCCAGACGGCCCCGACGGAGCAGGCGGCCACATGGACTCTGCTCATTGGACCCCACAGCCCCGACGGAGAGGGCGGCCGCACGGACTCTGGTCGTTAGGCTACACGGACCTACGTGGGAGGGCAGCCATTTTGACTCTGGCCATTAGGCCAAACCACCCTGAGGCTAAGGGCAGTTATTTGTTTTCAGCCATAGGACCTCGCCCGTCACCCCTAAGGCATCGCTCATCTGTCACCATGAGACTGACCCCATGACATAAGACTTTTGGGGTCAAGATGGAAACATGAGCGGAAGCAAGGAGTGGCATGTGACCCCTCTAAGAGCTCCTCCCACTCCTCTACCAATCTGGGGGTGTTTTATCTCCATCGATCTGCCTCAGGAATGGATTTGAACAATGAGGGAAAGTTCTGAGGGAGAGTGACCCATTCGGAAGTGGGTCATGTGACCCCTCCGAGAACTCCTCCCAGTTAGGGTGGGCCTCATCCCCTTAGGACCAACCAGAGAGGGAATTTCACCAAATAGGGTTAGTGCCATGGTGGGGAGACCTGCCCGCGAGAGGGGCCCATTACCCCTCCATGAAATCCCCCCACTGTCCTCTACTAATCGGTCAGGGTTTCACACACACCCTTTAGGCCATCCCAGAAGGGAAATGTATCTATCAGAATAGGTAGTGCCCGAAGGTCTAGGCAAGAAGCCGCCGATCTCTGGAGCTCCGTGTTTGCGTGGCTGGCAGCATCGCCCTGGAAGTCGCAACACAACGCTGCGTGGAAGAGGCCGTCTCGTTCCAAGGGTGTCTTTTGCAGAAATCACGGCCTAGACTTCGGGCTATACCTGTTCTGATTTGTACATGTTTCCCTTCTGAGATGGCCTAAGGTAGGAGTGAAACCCTCACCAATTGGTAAAGGGTGGTGGGGGGACTTCTTAGAGGGATCACGGGATCCTTTTGCGGGCAGGTCACTCCACTACAGCACTTCCTTGTTTGGTCAAATCCCCTCTCGGGGTGGTTCTACAGGGCTGACGCCCACTTCAATTGATAGAGGACAGAGGGAGGAGATATCAGAGGAGATATACAACCCCCTTCTGGATGGGTCACCCTGTCCCAGAATATCCCCCGATTGGTCAAATCCAGTCTCCCGGTGTGTAAAATGCTGGTTGCCCCTGCCAAATTTTAGTAAAAGAAGGGACGAAAGGCATGGATCTTTTGGGTTATATATAAGGTGGCCATCTTGGACTTTGGAAAAAATGTTGTGACCTTTTGCCATTTGCTATATTATTTTGGGTTGGGAAGCACACTCCCACGCACGGATTGAATCCGCGTAGATAGGGTCTAACATCCAGGCAGAGACGACGCAAAGAGGGATAGGGAGGGGTTTTAGTTAGGTCTATATTCGCCCGTTCCTGCGTCCAGCATAGAAGTCCATCCCTAATGTCCAATGTCAAGAGAACAGCGTCCGTCCATCGCTGTTACTGCAAGAGAAAGTAGAGAGAACATCAACATTACCTCATGGGTGTAATTGTTTGTGAGAGTGGAGCAGTTCCAGAGTTAAAGTTTTGTTAATCCGACTCTTCTCTATCCTATCCTAACCCTTTTCCCCGTAGTAAATGATGTCTGGTTTGTGTTGTGGTTACCACTGCGTGGCCTTATTTTCTTGTGCTAAGGCAAGCTCTGATAGACGAGCTTTACAAAGGGGACCATGTGGGAAGAATTTACTGTAAGATTTCCCTGCATCTACTGAATGGGGTTTGGGTTCTGCCCTCTTTAAAGGAAGGAAAAATCCTTACAGGTGATCCTACAGGGCTGAAACCCACTGTGATTACTTAGTAATCTGTCCTACTCACCACGATGTTTGTGACCCTATGTATCATAGGGAGGTAGCCCATGGGGCATTAGGAATCTTTTGATTTCAAATGGACACTTGTGGTGTACAGATGAAGGACAACATTCAAATCCAATGTGCACAGAGACTGTCTGGACACTGAACGTATTGAGTACATACTTTTATCTTTAATCTGTTCATTAAACAAAGACAAAGGAGCAGGGTTAGGAGGCTGGGCACTGACTTCCCCAGGATCATTCCTCTCCTAGTAATTCCCATTACAAATCTCCTGTCAAGGAAGAGCCTGAGGAAGTGTGATCAGTGGAACTACCCGGAGCACCAGAGAAATCAGGGCCCTGAGCTGAGAAACAACAAGCCTCAGCCAGTTCACGTTAATTCACTGTCCTCAGCACAGAAACCCCTGAAGCACCTGAGGATTACTTGAAAGGTTTTATAGACTAACAAATTTATTAGAGCATAAGCTTTCGTGGACTACAGCACACTTCTTCGGATGCATCCGAAGAAGTGGGCTGTAGTCCACGAAAGCTTACGCTCTAATAAATTTGTTAGTCTCTAAGGTGCCACAAGTACTCCTGTTCTTTTTGCGGATACAGACTAACACGGCTGCTACTCTGAAACTTGAAAGGTTTTGAGAGGGTTGGGTCTGCAGAGCTAGAGATGAAGCCTATTAACGGCTGGTAAATCAAGGACAGAGTATAATTTTTCATGTGGCTAAGGGTGTGGATGTGGTCACCCACAGCAGAAATGCATCTTTGTGTTGAGATCCCAGGGAGGAGGGGGAAATCCCAGAAGCGAAGAGAGACAGAGAAAGTCTCTTTGACACCCCGGCAGGAGGGAGAAGCAGCGTGTCTCCAGCAGCAAAGGGAGGTGCCGAGATGAACTCCTGCAGCAGTGCCCTCAGAGACAAAGGGGTCCAAGAGGTGCCTGTCACTGAACAAGCTGTTCCAATTGTTCACAGCCAGAGTTCTGCAGTTGAGGAAAGCAGAGACCTGGCCCTAGAGAGCACCACGGATGGTGGCTTACAGGGGGCGCCAGGAAAGGAAAACAGGGAAAGGCCTTTTGAAGAAGATGGGAAAATGTCTAGGAAAGCTTCAGTGGGAGAGAACGAAAGCCCTGACCAACCCTCTCAGCAGGTGTGTGTGCCCAGCCAGGACCCTGGGGAAGTCATGTTGTTAGCACAGGAATGTCCTCATGCTGGTCACCTGGGGATGGACACCCCACACAGAGGGGCTGACTAAACCTCTACCTGCCCCCAACACTCCCCCAGGCCACCAGCCTGGAACTCAGCCTCAGAGCATGAACTGTGGAGCTGACCTTTCAGAGGAAAGCAGTCACACAACTAACCCCTCGAGGACATGGGGTGGTGGCAGATGGGCTCTCCCTCCAGGCCCCAGGGCATATGTCCGGTTTTACGCTGCTGCGCTCAGGCACATCTGATCCCCAGGGGGAGCGGGAGTTGGGATTCACCAGGACATCCATTTTGACATACTTAAGGGAAAGGAGGATATCTCTTTAAGGCAAAATTCAGCCTCTGCCAAGGGTTTGAATCCAAGGAGCCTTCAGGCTGAACATGCCTGTGTGTGAAGATGGAAATGACCCGGCTGGCTGGGGGCGGGGGTGACTTCCCCTTGCCTGGCAGCACAAAGGAAGCAGCGGAAAGAACGCTGCTGGTGTCAGGGACACCTGGACAGAGGGAGGATTTTCTTAACCCCCAGAGCCCACGTCACAGCCCTTCAGGAAAGGGGGCTGGAGAAGGACTCAGTCCTGGGGGTGAGGGCGTCAGGTTGACCCCAAGAGGGGAGATGTGCTTCTTGCAGATGTGCAGCCCTGGGGTTGGGAGATAGCTCCAGACAGGGCCTCCCAACGTGCAGGAGCACCCTGCATCTTCCGCTCACCAGAGTCTGCAACCCCGAGGGCCGTCCCTTACCTGCTGTCCCCGTGGTCCCCCAAATTATGGTGACGTGAACATGCAAACGCTGGCGGGGCGGGAGGTTACCTGGTTACTACTGCCAGGGCCATCGCTAGGGGGTGCTGGGCCTGGGACAACCCCCCGTCCATGCCAGGCCCCACCCCCAACTCTTCCTGCCCCTGCTTCACCACCACTGCAACCCTTCCCCCAAGCCCCCTTCTCTGAGCGATGCGAGGAGCCGCAGAGTGGAGCAGGCTGGGGCCGGGGCGCTCTGCTTCCTGACGGTGAGTGTGGGGTCGGGCCCAACCCCTGCTGCTGGTGCCAGGCCCCTGATAACCATCTGGGTTGTCCTGGGCCCCACGCTTCTGCATCCCCCTGAAGCGCGAGGCCCCCCAAGGCGCGGGGCCCGGGGCCACCGCCAGTGCCTCCTAGCCACGGCTCCCTGCTCCCCACTCCACAGCAGCCAGGCATTTAACCGCCTCCCTGCTGGACTGTGCCAGGTAGCGTACCATGGGGAGGGGAGGGCAGGGGGAGAGTGTCGGGGGGCCGAGCTGCAGCGGAAACAAGTCACGTGGGGGGAATGTGGTAGGGGCAGGGAGGTTGCGTAGGGCGCCATAAATTCTAAGGACAGCCCTGGTGACACCACAGCCCCA
>NW_027055731.1:0-7000 GCF_011386835.1 Chrysemys picta bellii | reverse complement strand
CACAAGTGCCGGATGATGCTGGTGCATCACTTTGGCCGTGACGTCCTCCTGCTGCAAGGGAACGAGAACCTGTCAGAGACTCAAACGCCCCGAGGAATCAGCGGGAATTAAGGGCACCTGGAACCAGCAATATTTCCACCCAGCACCTGCCCACCACTGAGGAATGAATTCACCTCCTGAACCCCAGAATGGAGTCTTCTTGTCCTTTCTAGTAACCGCCAGTGCCAACCCCCCTCCTTGAAGGATGAGCTCCTGCTATCTCCCCCTCAGTGCCCTTGACAGCTGTTCCACCTCCAAACCACAGCTCAAGTTATTAGTACCTTTGGACACAGACTGGCTAACCTAGTGAGGAGGGCTTTAAACTAGGTTCGACAGGGTCAGGTGAGCAAAACCCACAGGTAAGTGGGGAACATGGAGACCGGGGAGATGGGTCAAAAACGAGAGGGAGTGTGGGCTATATTGTCAGAGGGAAAGGAGGGTCAGGACAAAACTGGGAGGAAAGATCAAACCAGTATCTTAGATGCCTATATACAAATGCGAGAAGTATGGGGAATAAGCAGGAAGAACTGGAAGTGCTAATAAATAAATACAGCTATGACATTGTTGGCATCACTGAAACTTGGTGGGATAATACACATGATTGGAATGTTGGTGTGGATGGGTACAGCTTGCTCAGGAAGGATAGACAGGGGAAAAAGGGAGGAGGTGTTGCCTTGTATATTAAAAATGTACACACTTGGACTGAGGTAGAGATGGACATAGAAGACGGAAGTGTTGAGAGTCTCTGGGTTAGGCTAAAAGGGGTAAAAAACAAGGGAGATGTCATGCTAGGAGTCTACTACAGGCCACCTAACCAGGTGGAAGAGGTGGATGAGGCTTTTTTTAAGCAACTAACAAAATCATCCAAAGCCCAAGATTTGGTGGTGATGGGAGACTTCAACTATCCGGATATATGTTGGGAAAATAACACAGCGGGGCACAGACTATCCAACAAATTCCTGGACTGCATTGGAGACAACTTTTTATTTCAGAAGGTTGAAAAAGCTACTAGGGGGGAAGCTGTTCTAGACTTGATTTTAACAAATAGGGAGGAACTCGTTGAGAATTTGAAAGTAGAAGGCAGCCTGGGTGAAAGTGATCATGAAATCATAGAGTTTGCAATTCTAAGGAAGGGTAGAAGGGAGAACAGCAAAATAGAGACAATGGATTTCAGGAAGGCAGATTTTGGTAAGCTCAGAGAGCTGATAGGTAAGGTCCCATGGGAATCAAGACTGAGGGGAAAAACAACTGAGGAGAGTTGGCAGTTTTTCAAAGGGACACTATTAAGGGCCCAAAAGCAAGCTATTCCGCTGGTTAGGAAAGATAGAAAATGTGGCAAAAGACCACCTTGGCTTAACCATGAGATCTTGCATGATCTAAAAAATAAAAAGGAGTCATATAAAAAATGGAAACTGGGACAGATTACAAAGGATGAATATAGCCAAAGAACACAGGAATGCAGGGGCAAGATTAGAAAGGCAAAGGCACAAAATGAGCTCAAACTAGCTACGGGAATAAAGGGAAACAAGAAGACTTTTTATCAATACATTAGAAGCAAGAGGAAGACCAAAGACAGGGTAGGCCCGCTGCTTAGTGAAGAGGGAGAAACAGTAACAGGAAACTTGGAAATGGCGGAGATGCTTAATGACTTCTTTGTTTCGGTCTTCACCGAGAAGTCTGAAGGAATGCCTAACATAGTGAATGCTAAAGGGAAGGGGGTAGGTTTAGCAGATAAAATAAAAAAAGAACAAGTTAAAAATCACTTAGAAAAGTTAGATGCCTGCAAGTCACCCGGGCCTGATGAAATGCATCCTAGAATACTCAAGGAGCTAATAGAGGAGGTATCTGAGCCTCTAGCTATTATCTTTGGAAAATCATGGGAGACGGGAGAGATTCCAGAAGACTGGAAAAGGGCAAATATAGTGCCCATCTATAAAAAGGGAAATAAAAACAACCCAGGAAACTACAGACCCCAGTGAGTTCAACTTCTGTGCCAGGGAAGATAATGGAGCAAGTAATTAAGGAAATCATCTGCAAACACTTGGAAGGTGGTAAGGTGATAGGGAACAGCCAGCATGGATTTGTGAAGAACAAATCATGTCAAACCAATCTGATAGCTTTCTTTGAGAGGATAACGAGCCTTGTGGATAAGGGTGAGGCTGTGGATGTGGTATACCTAGACTTTAGTAAGGCATTTGATACGGTCTCGCATGATATTCTTATTGATAAACTAGGCAAATACAATTTAGATGGGGCTACTATAAGGTGGGTGCATAACTGGCTGGATAACCGTACTCAGAGAGTTGTTATTAATAGTTCCCAATCCTGCTGGAAAGGCATAACGAGTGGGGTATCGCAGGGGTCTGTTTTGGGACCGGCGCTGTTCAATATCTTCATCAACGACTTAGATATTGGCATAGAAAGTACGCTTATTAAGTTTGCGGATGATACCAAACTGGGAGGGATTGCAACTGCTTTGGAGGACAGGGTCATAATTCAAAATGATCTGGACAAATTGGAGAAATGGTCTGAGTTAAACAGGATGAAGTTTAACAAAGACAAATGCAAAGTGCTCCACTTAGGAAGGAACAATCAGTTTCACACATACAGAATGGGAAGAGACTGTCTAGGAAGGAGTACGGCAGAAAGGGATCTAGGGGCTATAGTGGACCACAAGCTAAATATGAGTCAACAGTGTGATGCTGTTGCAAAAAAAGCAAACCTGATTCTGGGATGTATTAACAAGTGTGTTGTGAGCAAGACACGAGAAGTCATTCTTCCGCTCTACTCTGCTCTGGTTTGGCCTCAGCTGGAGTATTGTGTCCAGTTCTGGGCACCGCATTTTAAAAAAGATGTGGAGAAATTGGAAAGGGTCCAGAGAAGAGCAACAAGAATGATTAAAGGTCTTGAGAACATGACCTATGAAGGAAGGCTGAAAGAATTGGCTTTGTTTAGTTTGGAAAAGAGAAGACTGAGAGGAGACATGATAGCAGTTTTCAGGTATTTAAAAGGGTGTCATAAGGAGGAGGGAGAAAACTTGTTCACCTTAGCCTCTAAGGATAGAACCAGAAGCAATGGGTTTAAAGTGCAGCAAGGGAGGTCTAGGTTGGACATTAGGAAAAAGTTCCTAACTGTCAGGGTGGTTAAACACTGGAATAAATTGCCTAGGGAGGTTGTGGAATCTCCATCTCTTGAGATATTTAAGAGTAGGTTAGATAAATGTCTATCAGGGATGGTCTAGATGGTATTTGGTCCTGCCACGCGGGCAGGGGACTGGACTCGATGACCTCTCGAGGTCCCTTCCAGTCCGATAATCTATGAATGTATGAAAAAAACACTGTTCTCCACCCCCACCCAGGTTGGCCAGGGAGGCGGCTCTAGCAGGGGGGGCAGGAGGGATTCTGGCAGCAGTGAAGTGGGTTGCGGGGAAGTTGAGATCTTGACCCAAGTCATCCCAGACACTAATGCTAAGCCACAGGATGGCAGCATCTAGTGTTAGTGGAGTCCAAACACTATTTCAACCCCACAGTTTTCGAGGAACAGGAGAAAGGACAAAAGAAGTAAGAGATGAAGAGAAAGGAAGGAGGGATGGAGGAAAAGGTAAAACAAAAAGGACAAACCCTAATGTCCCCAGTGATTCTACGGCACAAAATCCAAGGGATGGAATAAAATTCTGCCATCTTAAACTACTGTTTTCCATGCCTAGAATTCAGCTGGCACCAGATGGATCAGACTGAGCAGCTGCCAAAACCTCTTGGAGGCTCTTACCTTCTAAACAGGGACGTCTGTTTTCTAGTAAAATCAGTAAAAGGAAAGGAGAAAACTCGAAAGAGGCTCCTGCACGCACTCACGTACGTGAACCCTAGTACTCTCTCAGTCCTCAAAGAGAGACCTCGAGAAGGAGACTTGCTGAAGCAAAGCCACAGGGGTCTCTGAGGTTTCCCTGGCCCTGTGCTCCTGTCCTGCCAGGCTGATGTCAGCATCTCTCTCTGAGGTCACCACCTCCCTAACACATTTGACCAATAAGCTGACATCCTGCAAAAGGCCTTTGTGATGTCACTGCCACACCCAACCAAACTCTCAAGTGCTAATGTCCTGCTGCTGGCCTGACACTTTGAAGGTTTGAGGTTGTCATAACTATAAAGGGAAGGGTAACAGCTGTCCTGTGTACAGTACTATAAAATCCCTCCTGGCCAGAGACTCCAAAATCCTTTTCCCTGTAAAGGGTTAAGAAGCTCAGGTAACCTGGCTGGCATCTGACCTAAAGGACCAATAAGGGGACAAGATACTTTCAAATCTTGGGGAGGGGAAGGCTTTTGTTTGTGTTCTTTGTTTGTGTGGGTGTTCGCCCTCGGGACTGAGAGGGACCAGACATCAATCCAGGTTCTCCACATCTTTCTAAACAAGTCTCTCCTATTTCAAACAAGGCATGTTAGTTTTCCTTTGTTTTCTCAACTTGTAAATGTACCTTTTACTAGAGTGTTTATCTTTGTTTGCTGTACTTTGAACCTAAGACTAGAGGGGAGTCCTCTGAGCTCTTTAAGTTTGATTACCCTGTAAGGTTAATTTCCATACTGATTTTACAGAGATGATTTTTACCTTTTTCTTTAATTAAAAGCCTTATTTATAAGAACCTGATTGATTTTTCCTTGTTTTAAGATCCAAGGAGTTTGGATCTTGATTCACCAGGAGTTGGTGGGAGGAAGGAGGGGGGATGGTTAATTTCTCCTTGTTTTAAGATCCAAGGGGGTTGGATCTGTATTCACCAGGGAATTGGTGAAAGGTTTCTCAAGGCTACCCAGGGGAGGAAATTAGCCTTGGGATGGTGGTTAAGCTTAGAAGTTTTCATGCAGGCCCCTACATTTGTACCCTAAACTTCAAAGTGGGGATACAGCCTTGACACAGGTACTCTCTGTGGATCACCCCACTCAATGCGTCTTCATTCTAGGAAGCAAGCCGGCTAGACAGTAAAACATCAGAGGCTGCTCCCAATACTACACTCAGTGTTTCCAAAATTTGTAGACTTTATGGCCACAAGAGACCTTTAGAGCATCTCATCTAAGCCCCTGCATATCATAGGCCTCCTGTATAGTACAATAGTTACTTTTTGGGCACACACATTCCAGAAAGGCATCTAGTCTTCATTCAATGACATCAAGAGATGGAGAATCCACCACTTTCCCTTTTAGTGAGTGCCAGGGGGCTCCATTTCCCCTTCCACTAGTTCCCCATTTACAGTGAGACAGAGCAGTACCTGCAGCAGGGAGCGGGAGTTGCTGAAAGACTCAGAGGAACAACCCATGCAGTGTCTCAGGCACCTGGCGCAAGTGGCGGATGATGCGGGTGCATCACTTTGGCCGTGACGTCCTCCTGCTGCAAGGGAACGAGAACCTGTCAGAGACTCAAATGCCCCGAGGAATCAGGGGGAATTAAGGGCACCGGGAACCAGCAGTATTTCCACTCAGCACCTGCCCACCGCTGAGGGATGAATTCACCTCCTGAACCCCAGAATGGAGTCTTCTTGTCCTTTCTAGTAACCTCCAGTGCCAAATCCCCTCCTTGAAGGGTGAGCTGCTGCTACCTCCCTCTCAGTGCCCTTGACAGATGTTCCACCACCAAACCACAGCTCAAGTTATCAGAACCCTCTTCTCCACCCCCACCCAGGTTGGCCAGGGAGGCGGCTCTAGCAGGGGTGGCAGGAGGGATTCTGCCAGCAGTGAAGTGGGTTCCGGGGAGGTTGAGATCTTGCCCCAAGTCATCCCAGACACCAATGCTAATCCACACGATGGCAGCATCTAGTGTCAGTGGAGTCCAAGCACTATTTCAACCACACAGGTTTGGATGAACTCCCCACAAAGGGAGGTGAAGAGCACCCCCAGCAACACACAAACACACACAGACACACAAACCACTCCCGGTGGTGGGAGGGGAACAGGAGAAAGGACAAAAGAAGTAAGAGATGAAGAGAAAGGAAGGAGGGAGGGAGGAAAAGGTAAAATGAAAAGGACAAACACTAATGTCCCCAGTGATTCTACGGGACAAAATCACAGGGAGGGAATAAAATTCTGCGACCTTGAACTAGTGCTTTCCATGCTTAGAATTCAGCTGGCACCAGGTGGATCAGACTGAACAGGATACAAACCTCTCCGAGGCACTTACTTTCCTCAAAGAGAGACCTCAAGGAGGAGACTTGCTGAAGCAAAGCCAGAGGGGTCTCTGAGGTTTCCCTGGCCCACATGTCAGCATCTCTCTCTGATGTCAGCATCTCTCTCTGAGGTCACCACCTCCCTAACACATTTGACCAATAAGCTGACGTCCTGCAAAAGGCCTTTGTGGTGTCACTGCCACAACCAACCAAACCCTGAAGTGCTAATGTCCTCCTGCTGGCCTGACACTTTGAAGGTTTGAGCTACTCTGTGTGAATCACCCCACTCAATGGGTCTTCATTCTAGGAAGCAAGCCGGCTAGACAATAAAACATCAGAGGCTGCTCCCAATGCTACACTCACTGTTTCCAAAATTACTACACTTTACGGCCAGAAGAGACCTTTAGAGCATCTCATCTAAGCCCCTGCATATCATGGGCTTCCTGTATAGTACAATAGTTACTTTTTGGGCACAAACATTCCAGAAAGGTATCTAGTCTAAATTAAATGACATTAAGAGATGGAGAATCCATCACTTTCCCTTTTAGTGAGTGCCAGGGGGCTCCATTTCCCCTTCCACTAGCTCCCCATTTACAGTGAGCCAGAGCAGTACCTGCAGCAGGGAGCGGGAGTTCCTGAAGGCCTCAGAGGCGCAGCCCCTGCAGTGTCTCAGGCACGTGGCGTAAGTGCAGGATGATGCGGAGCTGGTGCATCATTTTGGCCGTGACGTCCTCCTGCTGCAAGGGAACGAGAACCTGTCAGAGACTCAAACGCCCCGAGGAATCAGGGGGAATTAAGGGAACCTGGAACCAGCAG
>NW_027055730.1:0-7000 GCF_011386835.1 Chrysemys picta bellii | reverse complement strand
GGGAACAGCCGCCTGTGTTCCTAGTCTTAGAATGCAGAAATCTAAAAGGCTATCGAATTGGGTGACCATTCTGATAGCTGAACTAATGGGGCTAACGTCAGTACTAACCTGGGTAAGAGATGCGTGACCGGCCAGAGCAGTAATTTGATCGATATACTTGTGAGGCATTACTGCAATCAGAATAGGGACTCTGGAAAGCAGAAATGACATAAGTGAAATAATGTGACTACTTACAGAAATAATGCAAGCAGGTATCTGTGTAACAGTAAGATGGAGTCTGGGGCACATCAGAACACCTGGACGTGAGATGGCTGACAAAGCAGCAAAAGAAGCGCTAATAAATGAGGTGGATATTACGCTATCCTTATGTGGACAAGAATTTAAAAGTGTGGCCACTTGCGAAGTGGAGCTTGCAAAGGAATGGCAAGAACTACACACCAAGGGAACAAAAGGATGACGGTTTTATGACATATGCTCCAAAATTGAAGATAATATAGACTCTCCAGTAATGACAGAAAAAGTGAGGTAGTCATTCTTAGAGCGTTAACAGGTCATTGTGCCTTACATGAGATGTAAAACTTATTAAAAAGACAAAGATGGGCAGTGTAATGTGTGCAAAACCAAAGAAACCGTTGCTCATGTTCTCTGGCATTGTGGGTAATATTCTATGGAAAGAAAGTTTCTTTATGAAGAATTGAGCCAGCCTGGTGTTACTAGAAAGGGTTAAACATCCTGCAAAATAAATAACCATCAAAAGACATGTGGGGAGAGAATGTTTGTGTTTTTGTGTATTTACATACGTATGAGTAGGGTGGACAATGTAACCAACAGTCCCTGCCTATGCTGTATTCTGATAATTCAGAGGTCAAAAGGACATCCTAGCATTTAAATGAATTGTAAACACAGGATCTCTCGGTATTCATCTCTGTTTGAAATGTAGAGCAAATAATCTGTGAATGGTGGAGGAACAAGCAAATTGCCTTATGTTAATTCTTTAGCTAAGTACCAGTGATGGACCTCCTCCAAAGTCATCCTAATTACATTTTGAACTCCAACTTGTCAAAAAGGACATGAAATTGGATAAAAGATCGTTGGGTCCTGATTCTGTCATCTCAGATCTGCCTGAGGCTTCAAGGGAAGTTTGAGTCACAAGACTGAGGTCCCAGTTATGCTGGTCTGCCCTAAATATGAGATTTGGCCATTGAACTATAATCTATGAACTGAATTCTAAAGAAACTCTCTGCAACTACAAAGCTCACCATCTCTGCTATGAATCTGAACCTCAATGGATTGAACTCATGTCTGTATGTATACTGAGCTTTTAACCATACTCTCTCTTTCGTTTTTTAATAAATTTTAGTTTTCTTAATAAGAATTGGCTGTAGCGTGTATTTGGGCAAGACCTAAAACATTCATTAACCTGGGAGGTGATGTGTCCGATCCTTTGGGATTGGCAGAACTTCTTCTTTTATATGATGAAATAAGATTTACAGAAATTTTCATCGTAAGAACGGCCATACCGGGTCAGACCAAAGGTCCATCCAGCCCAGTATCCTGTCTGCCGACAGTGGCCAATGCCACGTTCACTCCCTCTAGGGCACCTAACAGGTAATCAAGTGATCCCTCTCCAGCCATCCATTTCCACCCTCTGACAGAGGCTAGGGACACCATTCCTTACCCATCCTGGCTAATAGCCATTAATGGACTTAACCTCCATGAATTTATCTAGTTCTCTTTTAAATCCTGTTATAGTCCTAGCCTTCACAACCTCTTCAGGCAAGGAGTTCCACAAGTTTACTGTGCGCTGTGTGAAGAAGAATTTCCTTTTATTTGTTTTAAACCTGCTGCCCATTCATTTCATTTGGTGATCCCTAGTTCTTATATTATGGGAACAAGTAAATAAGTTTCCCTTATTCACTTTCTCCACACCACTCATGATTTTATATACCTCTATCATACCCCCTCCCCCCTTAGTGTCCTCTTTTCCAGGCTGAAAACTCCTAGCCTCTTTAATCTCTCCTCGTATGGGACCCGTTCCAAACCCCTAATCATTTTAGTTGCCCTTCTCTGAACCTTTTCTAATGCCAGTATATATCTTTTTTGAGATGAGACCACCACATCTGTATGCAGTATTCAAGATGTGGGCGTACCATGGATTTATATAAGGGCAATAAGATATTCTCCATCATATTTGATGTGGGTACCTGGATGGAGGCCTGAGGCTGGATCACTTTAAGGGAACTGTGTTGTTGGGACTTCTGCGTAACCAGTAAGGTCATAAAGAAGCTGTTTTATGCTGGTTGGGTATTGGAATAGCCACTAGCTTTATGGGGACTGTCTGCCCCATTCTTTGCAGTTCAC
The DNA here is from genome assembly GCF_011386835.1 of Chrysemys picta bellii. Taxonomy (NCBI): domain Eukaryota; kingdom Metazoa; phylum Chordata; order Testudines; family Emydidae; genus Chrysemys; species Chrysemys picta. Next base: position 4,639 of record NW_027055730.1, on the reverse strand, counting down.
CCGAATTGAGTGACCACAGCTGGTTCCCCACTCGGACCCCAGTCACACTTGGGCTCAAAGATTTTCCCCTAACGGGACTAGTAAGAAAGTCAGGAAAATGGAGTAGTACAAAGGAGACTTGACTGAGTGAAAGGATATTTTAAAAAAGGTTAAAAAGGAACGAGGGAAGTGGCAGTGATAACGGCCCCGGGCGAGGCGGCTGTGCCAACAACCAGACACAGAAGCGGGCTGCAGGGAGGGAGTTTGCAGTCACTCTTGGAGGGTCTCTCCTCTGAAAATCCTGCTGAAGAGGTGTCTAGCTCCTGGAAATGCTCTGAAGCTAGCATGGGACTGCAGTACTGAGGAGGCAATGTTAAAACAGGGGTAAGGAGCCTTTTGCCTTGGGGATCACTGTGGGAGTGAGGTAGGGAGACCCCACAATAAATCAGAGAACTGCACAAGTGTGTGGGTGCCCAGAGATTATCTGAGGGGTCAGCTACTGGCCACTCCCCAAGGTAGGACACAGTCCAAAGGTCCAACCTGGTTCAATACATCCTCTGGGCTTGTACACTGTGCCCTGCTGATTTGCCAGGCCTGTCTCAAGCTGGAGGATTATGAATTCTTGTGGAGTTAGGGACCAAATCCTCCCCTCATGCACCCTGCACTAGACCTGGACAGACAGATTTGGGGCAGGGAGAAAGTCCCTGCTCAGGCCATAAAACTACAGGGAAGCCCCTCTGCAGACTATTATAACCCTGAAGCTGCAGGTGCTCCTGCTGCTGTGGTCTCTCCCACCACCACCAAGTGCAATGGCCAAGCTGAACACACTATTGAAGAGTGCAGTTAGACACCCCCCCCCACACACACACACACACACGCACCCTCAGCCTGACATGTGGCTTTGCTCACTTGACTCACAGGTAACATTACAATATTTCTTAGACTCTGACGCCTGGAAATTGCAACCACAGGTAAAACAAAGCACCTTGTACAATGACGGCATGAGATCGACGTTTTATAGTAACTCTTGCAATTTTGCAATGCCCTGCATTGGTGGGGTTTAAGGCACTTTGCAAACATTCATTAAATCTCACAACCAGGAAACAGAAGTGAAATTCCTTGTCTAGAGTCCGAGTGAACCATCTAGGGCCAGCTCTTGGGAGCTGAGGATGCTGGGAAATGGGGGAAGAGAACCCCATAGTCCAGATCCCCACGCCTGGACCAGAATGCCGTGAGACATGTTAAGTAATCATATTCCACCCAGGGTTAAATTGAAGGCAAGATTCCTTTCACCCTGTAGACTAGCACTTCAATGAGTTGGCCTAAAACATGGTTTTAATATGTCCATCCTAACTGTGCAATTACTTCATACTCAAATGTCTGGGGGCCTCCATCCATTACAGCTCCCCCTCCCCCTCTCCTGCAGCAGTTGCTGATCATTAATAACAGGACTAAAAAGGTAAAAGAAAGACGCAGAGTCAGTGCATTGGCAAGGAATCCATGCTTCACCTTGAGAAGTTTACAAGGAGACTCTGCTCATCTTGTCGTCTGTATTCAGACGGCAAAGCCATTAAGGCTCATGACCTTTCACTGCCCTTTGCAAACTTGAAATTCCAGGCAGCGTTTTGGTCCCTTAAAAAAAGGGAATTATGAGAGAAAATGCCTGAGGAGAAAGCACACCAGCCCACCAATTCCAGCAACTGCTGTGACCGCCACTAAGCGCACCAAGAGGAAATCCAGAGAGTCCTCCAGCTGAGAGTGCAGTCTCAGGACCTCCCTCCGCGTGCTCTCCCAGTCCCCGGAGTTGTCAATCACGTGGTCAGCTAATTTGCACTTCTCATCAAGCGGCAGCTGGGAGGCGATGCGCGCTTCTGCCTCTGCCTGGGCCAAGCCATTCCTCTTCATCAGTCGTGACAGCTGTGTCTGCGGATCACTGCCGGGATGGGAATGAGAGACTCAGCATCAGAGACGTCTGGAAAGGAGTGAGGCCCCTAATGCCTCCACACTGCAATTACAGGACACCGAGCATGGTGCGTGCTCCAGAGAACAGGATCCCCTCAGCCCTATCCCAGCCAACACACCTGGTGGGGAGTGATCCCGTCCCACTCTCCAATCAGACTACTTCAGCTCAGCACACGTTAAACATCTCCTTTCATACGGAACCTGCAAAACCAGCAGGATCCAAGGAACTGACCAGGTTTTTCTTAAAGGCCAGTTGAGCCAGCTCTTGTTGCATGGTGGGGTCACCACCGCTAGAGGGGGAGATTATACAGCACCGCCCCCAACACAAGGGGCAACAGACAACATGGCATCAGCGCCACCCCCAGCTAGCTTGGGGGGAGTGCATCAGATCCCCTAGCCCAGATGACAGAGGTTTCTAGAGTCCCACAGAAAGTGATTTTTGTCCATTATTAATTAGCACTATTATTTAGTATGTGTGTGCTACACCCCACAGCCTACTAGCACCAAGGCCCTACTGGAGATCAAGGCCCCATTGTGCTGGGGGCTGCAAAGACACCTAGCAAGACAGTCCCTGCCCTGAACAGCTCAGTCTGATTAGGCAAGACAAACAAAAAGTAAGAGGAAATGGAGACAGAGACTCAAGGATTTCCTCCCAACAGACTATGGTCACACTCCCTGTTAGTATCCCTTTAATTCTGAACGCTGGCTCTGTATCTCGTCAGTCAGTATCCACGAGGACTGATTTGCTGAGTTTTAACATATTCCTGCTATTTGCAGTTAACTAAAAGGCGGCATTAACAAGGGCTGCCAAAATGACACTTGTTCTCCAGTTTCCTTGGCCCCCTGTGGCACTTACCTGTAAACCAGGACTGTGTGTTTCATGAACTTGGTTAGTGTGTTGGTCTCAAACAGCAGCGGAATGTCCAGAATCACATAGCGGTAGCCTGGATGAACGAACCAAGCCCCCCGCCAAAAACAATATGTATATAAAATGGAAATACTACTACTTATAAGGTTTTCTTACCAAACCCCTTACCACACACTCTCTCTCCCCTGCCATTAAAAATATGGGCAGAGAATTGTCTAGCTGCACAGTTACACTTTCCCCAAGGTGGCAGCTGCAGCACTTCAGCTCTTTTTGAGGAAGAGGAAAGCGAAAGTGTTTTTGTTCAAACTTTCCAAAAAGTTTCCAAGCCTGGAAACTTTCAGACCAGAAGGTGAAAGCTTTAGAAAGTTGAGTGGCTGGAAACAGGAGGTTAGAATGGAAAACCTAATGCACCTTCTGACTAGAGCAGGCACTGCCACTTTGCTACATTATTAGAAGTGGAGCTGGCCGTGTTGTGTTGCCCAACACTTCCCAAATGGGCTGGAATTTCCCATGCTGGGTGTCTGCCTCCAGTTTTTTGGAAAGTTTTAGCAAAAATGGTTCAGCTGTTTCGGAGAATAAAGGTCAGGGGATATTTTTCAAAAACATTCACAGCTGTTTTTCTGAGAAGCTGCAGTGCTGCCATGCTTTGGCACAGGGACTGAAGATTGGGTGAGGTCACCCTGGGGTCAGGGATGTGCCCTTTCCTGTCCTCATGAAAATCTGCCATTTTCAGACTTGCAGCCTGACCAATTTGGGCAGTTTGCACCCCTATTCTCCCAACGTTCGGTCTGCACTGAAATTGCAGTATCTTGGCTACTGCAGGTGCAAGGTTATGGATGAGAACTCAGAGCAGGGAGACTGGACATGTCTACACAGCAGCTTCCTAGCATGGGCACACAGCTGTGCTAGCTCTACTCCAGCTGGCAGCATGGCCATGGCAGCCCAGGCTAGCCAGAGTGCAATCCCACCCGACCGCCATGGTCGCACTGCTGTTTATAGTGCACTACCTTGAGCGGAGTTAGCACATCTGTCCACCTCTGCAGGGAAGAGCTGCACCCTGCCAGCTGCCATTTAGACAGACCCAGTCTCTCAGTACCCCCCTGCTGGTGTAACACCGACAGACCCCGGTCATCGGCGGGCGGGATCGAACCGGGGACCTGTGGAGCTTAGTGCATGAGGCTCTACAGCACGAGCTAAAAGCCAAGCTCACTAAGGCTGCTGGGCAGACTCCATCTCTCTCTACGTGGTCTCGGTGCCCCACCCCCAGGAGGTGTGTGGGTTACATTGGCACCAAGGCAGCATGGAGGAGAAGGAAGAAATATCCTAACTTGGTTTAAAGCAGTGGGGTGAAGAGTGGGGAGGAAGAGCACATGGACAAGCTGGAATGGAAAGGGGCCTGCTACAAGGTGGGGCTGATAGGAGCAATGACAGGGACACGGCCTGTTACAAGCTGAAACTGAACCCAGGATGTCTCAGTCCCAGCATTCCTTTGCTGTCAGCCAATAGCTGTGAAACCCACCAGCAGACTGTCTCGCTCATCCCCCTCTAATGGCTGGTTCACGTGGAGGATACCAACTTACTACTGCTACCAGTGACATTAACTGAAGGGACAGAGGCCTATGCTAAGGATCTGAAGGTTCCAACCCTGCTGATAATGCACATGATATTTCAGAGGGGTTTTTTTTAAACTTAGAAAGTTACATACAGACAAATATTAATGTTGCAAAGTCAAGTCCTTAAAAGTTAAGAAATGGCAGAATTTAAGATTAGCTGTGCATTATTCCTCTTGTGCCTCCGTCCTCCCTGCCTCTGTCGGTCTGTCCGCACCAC
>NW_027055729.1:0-7000 GCF_011386835.1 Chrysemys picta bellii | reverse complement strand
ACAGCTCCCAGCAGGGCTTGGCACAGGGTCTCTTCAATGCTCCGGGACCCCTCGGGGGTGTGTGTGTGTGTGTGGGGGGGGGGGGGCAGGTAAAGCCAGGAGCAAGTTATTAACCAGCCCAGTCGCAGATTAGCATTGGGAACGGTCACTAAATCCAACCCCTCCTGTTTGTCCTGGCACAAGGATCCTGCCCAGGGCATGCTGCTAACAGGCACTGCTCAGCACGGCCTCTATCGCACCACTGCACTGCCCTCGCCCTCACCCCACTTCCACCCTGTAACCTCCCCAGGGGGCCGGATTGCTACCTCCAGCAGTTGCCTCTAGGGAGCAAATTCCTTGAGGAACTTCCACTCCAGGTGGCCACTTAGCAAAAGAAAGAAAAACACCCGCGAACAGCCCCACCCTGGAAGGCGCAGACACGTGGGTGCGGTCAGTATTCCCTCCCCTGCTAGCTTAGCATGGCTACATTAGAAACGGGGGCCAGGAGATTTTGGGTACCCAATTGGAGCCGACTGAAAAGGGCCGGATTCCCAGAGAGTGGGTGCTCTGCCCTGTCTGAAAAGCAGGTGTCAAGTGGGGCCCCCAGAACCACCAGCCACTTTCAAAAAATCTCCCCCCGCCCATGACACTGCACCTCATATTCATATTACTATGATATGGTTATAGCATAATTATGAGGCATTTCATGCAAGATAAGTCGTGCGAGGTGCCATTGGAAAAGTGATGATTTGCTGAAGTGGATTATCCTATTTGTGTGCAGGTGTCATTTTTGTCTCTGAAGTTACGGATATTGACTATGGCTCTGTACTTCAAATGTAGTTACGCCTGGGTGACGCCCACTCGGCAAGATGTTTTCAGTCTAGAGAGCTGGTTGGGAAGGGCCCAGTCAGGGCAATGAGCTGCTAGGGAGAACAATAGGCCTCAGGAGAAGCCTATCTCCTACCTGGGGAACCTTCCTGAGAACACGACACGCAGCCTGTGAGTAATGGCTGCCATGCCTCTACGAGGACATGTGACCAGGCCACATGATGCTGGACTCCATCTTGGGATGTCAGTATTTTCCCCACAGTCTGGTCAGGGAACAAAGCTTTGAAACAAAGGGTTCCCGCCATATGCTAAAGCTACACAAGGCAGCGAGTGACATCAGCTGGGGTTCACAAGAAGACTCCTGGAAACACCCGAGGAACAAGGACTGCACTGGGGGAAGTGCTGGACCCAGGCTAAAGGGATTTCTAGCCTGTGAATGAAACACCTGGGGATTCCATGCTGTAAAGCAAGTGCAGCTTGGCCCTTAAGGACAGGATGACCAGAGAGCAACTGTGAAAAAACGGGACTGGGAGGGGAGGGGGGGGTTTAATAGACGCCTGTATAAGAAAAGTCCTAAAAATGGTCCCTATAAAAACGGGACATCAGGTCACCCTACTTAAGGTTTCTAACCTAGCGACACTGATCCCATGCTCAAGAATGACAGGTCAGTGAAATGGCAAACCCGCTGCCAGATCCAACCCCCTGAGCCCATACGTCTAGTCACATGCCAAAATGATAACAAGTGCGGAGTGGGGGAGAGGGGCAGCTGGCTGGGGCATGGAGGGGCTCCAAAGAAAAAGCACCTTGAGAACCAAGAAGGGGGGAAGCTCTGCTAGCAGCCAGCCTTACCTCTCGCGCAAATATCCGCTCTCTGACCCTCTGATACTCCTCTTCTCTCTCTTCTATTGATTTGCTCCTCCTCCCGTCCTGCAGTGGGATCCTGATCTAGAGTGACAAGCAGAATTGGGCTGGTTAAACGCTGGCTCCACGCACCCTGAGTGTAGCAGCAAGGGAAGGCGATGTGGCACAGCGCCCGGGGTCTGATAACCCGACACGGTCTCTGCCCCAAACGACTGCTGCTGGCAGGAAATGCTCTGGGGTCTTAATTGGCACACGTGTCCGGGTCGAGCAGAACAGCTCTAGAACAGGGTTTAAAAGAGAACTGGATAAATTCATGGCGGTTAAGTCCATTAATGGCTATTAGCCAGGATGGGTAAGGAATGGTGTCCCTGGCCTCTGTCTGTCCTGTCAGAGGATGGAGATGGATGGCAGGAGAGAGATCACTTGATCATTGCCTGTTGGTCCACTCCCTCTGGGGCACCTGGCATTGGCCACTGTCAGCAGACAGGATACTGGGCTAGATGGACCTTTGGTCTGACCCGGTACGGCCATTCTTATGTTTGGATCAGCTGCTTGGAGAGAGATCACAGCTGCAGATGCTGCTTGTGGCTGGAAAGCTCCTCCCCGCTCCTGCACACCCTGCTGCTTGGACTCAAGATCTAGGCCTCATGAGAAGCATAGTAGCAAGGCAGGATCTAAGAAGAAGATGGGAGATTGCACTCCCATGCAACGGCAGTTCTCTGTCCCAAGGAGCTAACCATCTAAAACAAGCATCGAAGCAAGGGCTGAGAACACGTCAAGGGCGCTCCTGGGAGGAGAAGGCTTCAGCAGAGAGGAGCACGAGACGGCTCGTTAGGAAGGATACCTGCGCTGGCGGGAAGGTGAGCAAGGGGAGGGTGGGCTGCAAAAGCAAACTCTGCATGGGGCTATGAAGCAGCAGAGCGGGGCTGCCTGGCATGAGGGATCAGGCTGCAGGAAGCCACCAGTGTGGAGCTCCCAGGAGGCGAGGGGTCCCTGAGCATGGAGGCTGCATCACTCCTCTGAGTGAAGGCTCCCTTCTGGCCAGGGACCAAGGGTCCTTGCTGATTTTATTAGCCCGTGCGCAGCTTACTCGTCTGGCTGCCCTGGCGGGGTGGAGGGGTGACTTTGCAACGGCTCAAGCTCACTGTTCGTCCAGGGGAATTCCTCGCTACTGCACGGCCCTTGGGGGACCTCTAGCACCCTGGGAGCCGAGCCTGCCTGGCAACATGGTGAGGACTGGGGAAAACCCTGGGGGGAGGGGAAAGCATATTAACTCTGAAAGGTCTATCGGGCAATTCACTGGCAAGGCTGTTAACCATTTCACTGCCGATCATTTAATCAAAGGCCTTTTTTTGAATTCAGCTAAAATTGCTGGCGGGTTGAGGTCCAGTTTGCTGCAGAGTGCCTGGGGATTTGCCTTCCATCCACTAGCCCCGTGCTGCTGGAAGAGACAGTGGGGGCCTCTGTGGCAGTTTCCTGGGAGTACAGCTGTGGAGGAAGACAGCACGGACCCAGGAGGGATTTCAAGCTGCCCCCATGCAAGCAGGAACGTCCCCAAACTCACTGATGAAAACACCGACGGGTCCCATTTCCAGGCTACCAAGATGCCAAGAGACACTGAGCAAAGCTCGGCAGTTGCCCCTTCGGCTTTCGGGAAGGGCCTGGACACCTCTCACCCAAACTCACCTGATTATCGTCCCGGTCCATGCTGGCGTCGTCTCGCTTTAGGATGAACCTCTGCGGAAAGTCCACGTTCTTCTCGTCTTTGATGTGCTCGGAGAACCTTTGCTCGGGGCTGCAGGGAGGAAAGACGCCGTCATGAGGGGCAGGCGAAGGTGAACGGGAACCTTCCCTGTGTTCCTCGGCTGCCAGGCAGGCCTGGGGGTGCGAGGCAGAGGAGGTCAGGGCAGAGGTTCCAGGCTGCAAGCCACGGTGCAGGCAGGCTGGGGCATCAGTGCATTCAAGAAAAGGGAAAGCTCCCACCCATGTCTGCACTTGGATTTGGGAGGGTGGATCTCTAGGCTTCCCCCCTCCCCACACCCCTTTAAAGGCCTGTCGGGATGAGGCTGTGAAATATTCCAGGCGTGCTTTGGGGACGGGTTGGGGAGTACGAGGGCGGGGGTTGCTTGGGAGGGGTTTCCCAGCTCTCCCCTCAGCCCCAGGGCTCTCCTTACATCCTGGTGTTGCTGGTCTTGTTGATAATGACGGCTTTCCCAGTTTGGTCAACGTTATGGTCCATGCCGAAGTAGGCAGCTACCCTGTGCAAGAGCATCCGGTGATACGAGGTCATCTGCGGGAACTTCTTGAACTGATTGCTGAGAACAGAAGAGGGGACAGAGCCCTTGTATTCAGACTGCGTCAAACAGACCAGACACAAACAGGGGTCAGCCCAGAAAGACCAGGGCCCCGATTCAACAAAGCATTTAAACACGTGCTTCGGTCTCAGCGACTTCACGCGCCAAAGCAGGGGTGGGATGACTCACGGGCTTAACGCTGCTGAACCGGGACCCAAGGGAAGAAAGACCAGCTGTGTGCCCTGGCCCCGATACACGCTTAACTTTCATCCAGTGCTTCGTGGCTTTGCTGGATTGGGGCCTCAAGTCAGAAGCTGGTTCCAATGGGAGCTGGGTCAAGCATGGAATTCTTTCACCCTGATCTCCTATGTAAAGCCATTTGAGAGCTCCAGATGACAGCTCCCGACTACACCCGCGGGCTGTGTGAAGGGTGGGAGCGCCCCCCGGAGGGATGGGCGCTCAAGTGCTCTGGGCAGGAACGAGAGGGGAGTAGGACAGGTCGAAAAGCAGAGCAAGAGGAAAAACCCTTAGAAAATCCCTGTTATTTCAAATCTGCCAAAACAGGAGCATCTTTAAAATGCGTCCTTCAAACAAACAAAACGGAGACGTCCGGTGTCTGTGCGAGAGACAGTTCAGGGCTGGGCACTGAGTTCTCGCTCTGACCTCCAGACAGGGAGGGCACCAGCACAGACGCCTGCCCCTGCACCCCAGCTCTGCCCTGCAAGGGGCAGCTCTGGGGGCGAGAGGGCAATGGGTCTGCCTTGCCCCCAGGCTTCTCTGCGAATAAGCTCCTGCCAACAGCTGAGCCGGCCTTTGTGACATGGGCCCCGGGAACCGGCCTGGGACCCAGACTCATTTCACACAGTTGGCGCTTTCAGTCACTATGACCTGGTCTGGATTGGAGCAGCAGCTCGTTCCACGCCCAGGAACGGGCCAGGGGCTGGCCTGCAGACCTGTGCTCAATTCCCTGCTCTGCCTTCAATTACCCAACTCACCCGCTGTACAGACAACCCTCTGACCTGGGTTTTCCAGGTGTTTCAAGCCCAGGTGAGCTTACGCGGCTAGGAGGGGGGGTTAGAGTTCGAGTCTGCTTTAACCTGCCCATTTTGCAGTGAGGACAGTGGCTAAGTCTCTCAAGCGTGGATAGTCCTCCAATGCTGCCACCTCCCTCCCTCCCCCAGGGAGTCTCCCCCAAAGGACAGACAAGTTACCCTAGAATTGACACAAGTGACTGGGAAAGAATCCTAGAGCGTCTCAGGACGAAGACTCATGGGATATGCCCCAAGCCTCACCCAAGCAAATGCAGAACCAATGAGGACCCAGCAATTCGGAGAGGGCTTTGCTGTGAGGATGCTCGCACCCAGGCTAGGCTGACCAGGGAGCCAGACATCCAGATTAACTGGGCAGTGAAGACAGACCCTGAAGTGTCTCTGTGCCTTAGTTCCCCACAGGGCCGGCTCTACTGTTTTGGCCGCCCCAAGCAGCGCTCCGAATTGCCGCCGCGGACGGCGGGGGCAGTCCGTGTGTGCCTTTAGGGCAGCACGCGCGTTTCTGCGGCAGCGTCTGTCTTCAGCCGGAAGACAGAAGCTGCCGCCAAATTGCCACCGCCGCGGAAACGCACGGGCTGTCCTAACGGCACACAAACTGCCCCCGCCGTCCGTGGCGGCAATTCAGCGCGCTGCTTGGGGGCAAAAACACACGGACTGCGGCCCCTTGCAGATTGCCGCCCCAAGCACCTGCTTGGAAGGCTGGTGCCTGGAGCCGGCCCTGGTTCCCCATCTGTGAAACTGGGGGAACAGCCCTGCCCTGCCACCCAGGACTGTGGGAGGATAAACAGCCACATTCAATATTGTCAAGTGCTCAGATCCGGTGGCAATGGGAGCCGTAGAGCACGGCAGATGGAACTGGCTGTTTTCAAACCGCTCTCTTATCAGATATGCGTGAGCCTTGTTCTCTTCCCCGTCAGAGTGAGAGCGCCTCCTCCTTCCCAAGTCACCAACCAGCTTTGCTTCATGCAAACTCCATTGGCCACTTACTTGTTATCGCTAATGAATTCCAGAATCTCCTGTTCTAACTTTAGCAGCATCATTCGATCCCTGTCCAGAAAAAGTGGGGAGGAGAAGAATAAACCAATCAATCACATTTCGAAGAGGAGAGAAGAACGCAGCTCGCTTCGAGAATTGCAGATAAACACTCCCTCCACCCCTGAGAAACAGAAAGCGCCTGGCATTAGCAAAGCTCCAGGTTATTAAACACGCAGGCTTCGCCCTCCCTCCGCTGCAGAGTATAAAAAAAAACCATAATCAATGATGAGGCAACTTTTTCTGTTCACGGCGATCCATTGCTGCATGATGACTGTTTCTGGGACCATTAGATCCTTGCGCCAGTGGTGGCCGTACAGATAGAAACGGCTTGTTATTTTTATGCCTAACCAGTGCTTGGCAGTCGGTCTGATATTGTTTATTACGGACATGGTGGCAGGCGCTCTACAGACAGGTCTTTGATAGCTCTTTAGAGGAAGGATTTGAGAGCAATTAAGGCTCCCTTCCTGCCTGTATTCAAACCAATTATTTTTCCTCCCTCAATTTGAATCCATAATGCACAAGCGTGTCTGTTTCACTAGCCTGCAATAATGAAATGACTGCTCCTCCTGCCTGGGTTTATCAACCTTCTACTGGGGGCCAAGTCCCCCTGAACTTCCAGATGTGAAACCCACCACCAGGGGGGTTGCGATTTCTGACAGCCCCCCCCCCCTGCATTTTGTCTGCAGTCATGCAAACCCTTCCCTTAATCCAGGGGTGGCCAACCTGAGCCTGAGAAGGAGCCAGAACTTACCAATGTACATTGCCAAAGAGCCACAGTCATACGTCAGCAGCCCCCCATCAGCTCCCCACCTCCAGCCCCCAGCGCCTTCCCCTCCCCCCATGCCGCCCGCTTGCTGTGATCAGCTGTTTTGCATGTGCAGGAGGCTGGGGGGGGGGCAGGAGGGAGGGCACAGCACGTTCGGGGGAAGGGACAGGGGCTTTGGGGGAAGGGGT
>NW_027055728.1:0-7000 GCF_011386835.1 Chrysemys picta bellii | reverse complement strand
CTGGCTGCTGTATTGTCCAGGAAGTTATCAAATCCATGATAGCATATGCAATTATTGAATATAAACTATAATGAGTATTACAGTTACAAAATGTTTAAAATGTACTCATTAATAAGTAATACTACGGTCTACAGTAATGGACTCAAATACTTCAGTAACACTGTGGTAAGCCATAGTGTTTAGGAACAGGATTTTAGAAAGCTGTCCTACACAGGCCTATATTTCATACGGAGGAATCTGGGCTACTTGAACCTCAGATTACCCTGAGAAAATGCCAGTGTACACTTAACTGAAAATCCATTCAGTGTTTTGAGCAGAGTAAAATACGTACTAGTTTGGCCATGGGCCTTTCGTATTTTTCACCGAAGCACAGATCAGATGAAAAATAATGCATCATTAAAACGAGATCTTTGAAAGCCACTAAAGCACTATATGCAGTGATGCTATTGCTAGCATCATTATCAAGACCTCCATTATGGGACAAGTGTCAAAGTCAGTATCTAGGAAATCTTCATAGTGTGCCTTTAATATCCTGATCTTTTTGGCGGGGGGAGGGGGAAAGAGGCTGGCTGTTCATCACAAAGCAAACAGCTTGCTCTAGCTTCAGTTCCACTACAATAACAGTTTGCTGAATTGAATGCAGAAGCATTGTTAACGCTAAGCTACTATTATGTTCTTAAGTGTGCATGACTTACTTTTAACAGAACAGTTCAGTTCCCATTTGTTATGCAGACAATAGTGGCACTTTGCAAAAGGATATAAAACTTTCAAATCCCCAGAGACATGTTCAGTGTGACAGTAATTCACAGGGTGTTCAAAGCTGCCTTTCAACAGAAAATAGTCTCTTTAGCTAATGCAAGGATTCTGTCCCCTTTTCCCTTTTTAAATGGTTGTTCCATTCATAATCTGGAATTTGTAATAATAACCAAATCACACCTTTTATCCCCTTCCTCCCCCCAGAAAAGGAATTACTAAAACTATATCAAGTAGTTAATCCATATCAGAAGCAACAACATAAATAGCTGCTAGGCACATATTTTGCTGAAGAGGAAACAGAAGAATAACTCAATCTGCTATATGTAACAGATACCGTCTGCTGCTAACTCACGCCAAAACAGAGAGAGGGAGCTGTTGGTATTCAAACAGGAAATACTCTACTGGAGAGAAGACTCGTGGCCTTACGGAAAACAGTTTTAAAGATGCTCATGTAACCAGAATTGAGGAATACTTCATTTACCGAGGTCAAAGAGAAAATGCATGTGTAATTTTTCTCCCCCTGCTGGCTCATATAGCTTTCAATAGCTCGTTTCTAATGGTAATGCAAAAGAGTTACATAATGTAATACTAAAGGCAACATGGTTTAAGAGTCTGTCTTAATTAGCGTTTCTCACAGAGTCATGTGAATCTGAAAATATGCAGCCATGAATCTAGTGTTGGGAGGTTCTAAAAAGGACTTACCTAATGCGGGGCTGTAGCTACCATGCTAGGTTGGAACTCAGCAGATGTGGCTGCAGTTCCTGATTCAGCCACGGACTTCCTGGGCGATTTGGGGCAAGTCACTTAAACAACCCTGTGCCTTCATTTGGCATGGTAGAGAATACCTCTCTGCCTCACAGGGGCATTGCAAGGCTAAGTTGTCTTAATGATTGCAAGGTCCCCATTGCTGTAATAATATAGATTGTAACACTGATGAGTTCGTCCTACTTTCAAACCAACCTTTTTCTGTATCAGAACCATGGTAAATTCATCATTGCTCCTGCTTTCAACTTGACACCAGACTAAGCTCAACAATTTCACTTCCGTTTTCCTTTCAGTTTTGGCTTTCATTTGAATATCAAACCCAAAGTGGAAACTGGAAACCCTGAGCCTTCTCCAATCGGAAGGCAATTCGTTGTCTGAATGAATCTCAGTGAAGCAAGCCCATACAATTTTCCATAGCAAATTTCCTGTTATGTGTGTGAAATTCCCCATAATTTTGCAAAGCTCTTTGATTTTCAAGAATCTTGAATTTTTTGCATGCTGCAAATGTTTTCTGGAGTCATTTTTGACGCTGAAAAACAATTTGAAAAATCGGATCCCAAGCCCATTGTGGTCAATAGACATACTCCCGTTTCCATGCTGGAAAACACGTAAGGTGTTTGGAAAAAAACAAGTTTATACACTTTTAAAAAATTGCCTTTTGCCTAGAATAATGTGCAGCTTCTAAGGTTATTCCAGATTATGACTCTTAAGAAAGGTTATCCTGAGCATAAATTTTTAAAGTTAAGCCATTGTTTGTGGTAAGTCCATTTCAGTCACCTATATTTTGACTTTTGACAGAGCAGAAATCCGGGAAAGACTAGGTGAGTATCCCAAATGTTTTGTGTTTCATAAATACAATGAAAACATGATATTTTACTCACTCTAGCTAAATCCAGCCATTTAATCAGAAATCACTAAAGCCTAATATGCATAATCATGGCTACTACCTAACTCTCCTATCTGAGCAGAATTCTTTAATAGTGTGATCAGATTTAAAAAAATGAAAACCTTGGTGCTATTAAAAAGCACAGGACCTATGGGGAAAAAACAACAACAAAACACGCATCTAGGTGAAGACTGTCAAAAATAAGAGCTTGAAGTTAGGCTTCTAAATCCATATTTACACTCCTTAATAGTCTGGTTTCATTTCCAAATGTGCCGAGAATTTACTAGCTGAGGATACCTGCAGAAGAAGTGGTCAGCACTTTTGAAATTCTGGGCAAAAATATATTTAGATGCCTAAATATGGACACAGAAGACTAACTTTAGCCCCCTCATCCATGAAACTCATTGGCTATAGTTTTCATAGAGTACTTTTAAATGAATAGCATTGCAAAGGTATGAATGAAATTAGTGCCAGAAACTCACCATTCCTTTAGCTCAGGAAGTGTCAGCTTCTCTGACCTCAAGCCATGCCAGTAGCATAATGGCTGTAAAATAAACGGCCGCCCACTTTTATACCACTTACTGGGAGTAAAAAGAAGAACAGGAGTACTTGTGGCACCTTAGAGACTAACAAATTTATTAGAGCATAAGCTTTCGTGGACTACAGCCCACTTCTTCGGATGCATATAATGGGCTGTAGTCCACGAAAGCTTATGCTCTAATAAATTTGTTAGTCTCTAAGGTGCCACAAGTACTCCTGTTCTTCTTTTTGCGGATACAGACTAACACGGCTGCTACTCTGAAACCTGTCATTACCGGGAGTGAAATTCACCCCTGTGAAGAGAGCCTGCTGCAAGGTCTGTGAATCACTTATGGCCCACTCCACCCCTATTTTGAGGAGTTAAGTGGAACTTAAATGGGGCATCAGCTTTGCACTAGCCTTTTGCACAGGGGTGAATTTCCTCCCGTGGGTATTCCTGGGTAAACAGCCCAAGGATGTGGGCTCTATTTGTGACTCCATCTCTCACTCTTCAGGGTTAGGGGGTGCGGCAAAGTGAATGCACTGAGTTCTTTGTTTCCTTTAGCGGGGCCCTTCAGGTCAAGGTGCAGCGCTCATAGGTTCTGATGGATCGGCATTTCTTTGAGCAGGCATTCCTGTACTTAGCGGGTCAGGTCCTCAGCTGATGTAAATCACATAGCTTCAAGAGAGCCATGATTAGTTACTTCAAGTGAAGATCTGGCTCATAATTGGGCTTATTGCTACTTCTCAAATAGCACTTTACATCAGAAGATCTCAAAGCACTTTAATAAAGAGGGTAGGGTATGCCCCATTTTACAGAAGGGGATACTGAGGCAGAGGGAATGAAGGGATTTACCCACAAGGCCATTCACAGAACTGGGACTAGAACTCCGTTCTCCTGATTTACGGGGCAGTGCTCTATACACTGTGTGAAAGGGATTTCTTATAGCCAGCTGTAGAAATGTGCTGTGAAATTTAATTGAAAATGTTATAGAGATACTACTATATTAAACCATGCTGCAGATTTTAATACAGAATTACATCTCTGCTGTAGCATTCTATAGAATGGTTCAGAAAACACAGACAAAGGACACCCTATTACATTGTTTATTCTTCCGGTGTAATTTCTGTAGAACCTGGTTCCTGCTGTCCCTATGACATTCAGTAGAATTGTTCCATACAGTGAAAAAAGACATAATCGTGTCCAGCAACAGAGCAAAAGCCTGACCTGGTGGAAGCAGCAGAACTCCATTGACGTCAATGGATTTATGGCACTTATAGAATGGATGTGCTACGTAACATACTTCATAAGGACGTTCTTTGGAGAGGGCGGGAATTGAAAGTGCTCAGCACTGGCCTAAATTTGCTTCTGCGGAAGTAAACAGCAAAACTTGCCTTGACCTCAAGGGACACATCTATCCTGCAGCTGGGATCCAGCTTCCCAGCCCGGGTAGACAGACTCACTTGAGCCAGCACGCTAAAAACAGCAGCATGCATATTGCAGCCCACTCAACCCGCTAGGCCTGAAAGTCTGAGCTGCCACCCATGACGCCACATCCATGCTGCCATCTTTGCTGTGTTAGGTTGAGCCCAGCTAGTCCGAGTCCGTCTATCCAGGCGGGGAGACTCATCTCCAGCTGCAACATAGACATTCCTAGGAGAACAGAGTTCGGCCAACACTGAGAGCTTTGGAAACGGCCTCCCTTCATCTCTGCCTCCCTTTACCCCCTTCAGCCCCACAACTGCCTTGCTGCATGAATGTTGTTAAATGTCAGTATCGTGTCAATGACATGGAGTAGACCTGCTTCATTATTCATAGATTCATAGATTCTAGGACTGGAAGGGAACTCAAGAGGTCATCAAATCCAGTCCCCTGCCCGCATGGCAGGACCAAATACTGTCTAGACCATCCCTGACAGACATTTATCTAACCTACTCTTAAATATCTCCAGAGATGGAGATTCCACAACCTCCCTAGGCAATTTATTCCAGCGTTTAACCACCCTGACAGTTAGGAACTTTTTCCTAAAGTCCAACCTAGACTTCCCTTGCTGCAGTTTAAGCCCATTGCTTCTGGTTCTATCCTTAGAGGCTAAGGTGAACAAGTTTTCTCCCGCCTCCTTATAACACCCTTTTAGATACCTGAAAACTGCTATCATGTCCCCTCTCAGTCTTCTCTTTTCCAAACTAAACAAACCCAATTCTTTCAGCCTTCCTTCATAGGTCATGTTCTCAAGACCTTTAATCATTCTTGTTGCTCTTCTCTGGACCCTCTCCAATTTCTCCACATCTTTCTTGAAATGCGGTGCCCAGAACTGGACACAATACTCCAGTTGAGGCCTAACCAGTGCAGAGTAGAGCGGAAGAATGACTTCTTGTGTCTTGCTTACAACACACTTGTTAATACATCCCAGATTCATGTTTGCTTTTTTTGCAACAGCATCACACTGTTGACTCATATTTAGCTTGTGGTCCACTATAATCCCTAGATCCCTTTCTGCCGTACTCCTTCCTAGACAGTCTCTTCCCATTCTGTATGTGTGAAACTGATTTTTCCTTCCTAAGTGGAGCACTTTGCATTTGTCTTTGTTAAACTTCATCCTGTTTAACTCAGACCATTTCTCCAATTTGTCCAGATCATTTTGAATTATGACCCTGTCCTCCAAAGCAGTTGCAATCCCTCCCAGTTTGGTATCATCTGCAAACTTAATAAGCGTACTTTCTATGCCAATATCTAAGTCATTGATGAAGATATTGAACAAAGCTGGTCCCAAAACAGACCCCTGCGGAACCCCACTTGTTATACCTTTCCAGTAGGATTGGGAACCATTAATAACAACTCTCTGAATACGGTTATCCAGCCAGTTATGCACCCACCTTATAGTAGCCCCATCTAAATTGTATTTGCCTAGTTTATCAATAAGAATATCATGCGAGACCGTATCAAATGCCTTACTAAAGTCTAGGTATACCACATCCACAGCTTCTCCCTTATCCACAAGACTCGTTATCCTATCAAAGAAAGCTATCAGATTGGTTTGACACAATTTGTTCTTTACAAATCCATGCTGGCTATTCCCTATCACCTTACCACCTTCCAAGTGTTTGCAGATGATTTCCTTAATTACTTGCTTCATTATCTTCCCTGGCACAGAAGTTAAACTAACTGGTCTGTAGTTTCCTGGGTTGTTTTTATTTCCTGGGTTGTTGTTATTCTCCAGAGTAACTTTCATCGGTGGTGACTTTGCAGGAGGAATTACTGGTAAGTTTCAGAATGGAATCCAAAATTGGACTTTCTATCTGGTTTAATACTTTGATTTATAGTCTCATTAGCACAGGAGACTAGCTCCTATTAAAACCATTAGAGATAATTTTAGCAATAATATCAAAATATATGAGTGGGTGTAATGATAGTCCTAGTGATAAAAATTAATAACCATTCATTATTTGTAATCATATATATATAGTAGAAATGAATAATCAGAAAATAAACAAGGTTTTTATTTGATACAAATTTAAAATCCTGGAGGGAAAAAAAACAGTGTAAATTATTGGTTGTCCACTGAAGGTTTAATATTACATTTTTTGCAGATGTGAATTAAAAATATTCTGTTCATAGGGTAGTTAGGTCATAAGCTGGGAAGTGATTAAGGGATGCAAAAGCTTTCATATTATGTACTGCAGTGGGTCTCAACTTTTTCCCCATAGCACGACCACATCAGGCACCTCTCTCTAGCCTCTACCCACCCCCTTCCATTTAGCAGCATTGGAAGAATAAGATGGCAGTGCCCTTTTGCTCGAGAAGCCCTGTTATAATAAATAGGGTAGTGAACAGGGTCCTATTCCTGGCTTGGCCACTATCCTTCTGCATGATCTTATAACTGTGTGTCTTTTTCCCCACCGGCCCTTCAGCATCTGCATTTAGATTGCAGGCTCTTTACAGAGTTTGTATATACACAGTTGAGGCTACAACAATGTTAGGCCCCTGGTTCAAATCCACTCAAGGGCAAGAGTAACAGGGCCAACTGCCTTTTGAGCACGCCCCAATGTTGTGGCCTGAGGGTGCTCTGCAGC
>NW_027055727.1:0-7000 GCF_011386835.1 Chrysemys picta bellii | reverse complement strand
ATTCCCTTTCGGGTTGGCTAACTGGTTTAGGGGAACTAGGGGATATAGGGGGAAGCATTGTTCGCATCTTGCTCACAGGTGTGGTGATATGTTTTGTTCTTGTTTTTTTGCTCATTTGCTGTAAAGTGCTCATACGTAAGATTTGTACCTCCCATAGCCCAGAAGTTCCCTTATACCCTCTCATTGATAATCCTGATTGCATGGAGCTTAATCGCATTTTGTCTTTAGAGTATGAGAAAACTCTGACAAAGGTTTGTTGAGTGTTCTCAAAGGAGGGATTGTTGGGGTCCACTAGGTATAGCTACCAGGTAACTCGGGAGAGTGGAAGGCCAAAAGTGCCGATGAAGCTCTTTTGCTCTGGGCCTACCTGAACCACAGTGACTCCATCCTGGGAACTCTCACCTACTTCTATGCTAACTGTTTACATGCTCTGAAGTAGGCTGAAGCAGAAATGTAATGTCAGCTTTTTAGCAGATGACTGCAGTTTCACTCACACAAGCAGAAATAATAGAGATAAGGAGCGAGGGAAAGGAGGGGTACTTAGTTTGCAGGCGTCTAATCCAAGGTCGCAAAGACTGGGAAAGTTTTCTCACAAGCTTATGTAGAGTTTATTGTAACAGTTGTCTGGAAGGGAGGGGTAAGGGGAACAGCCAGACAAAGAGATGTATGTAAACAGTTTGGAGTATAAAAGGTAAAAGTTGTTTGTATTTGTTGCACTTGATTTGAGACATGCTGGTCTCCTAGTGCCATTTCAGAGCTCTGAAATAAACTTGGCTTGCTTTCTCCCCTCGGTGTCTTTATTGGTGCTAAGCACACCGGGCGATGAACCCTGTTTGCCATCTCGGCCCAGTTCTGGGCAGGCAACACTATTATTCAATAAATAACTTTTATGGTTAAAATCTGGTTGCTTCTCTCTCTCATTGAACTTTACTCTTTTGTGTTTTTAGCTTCCCCCAGTCACTCTGCAGCAACACTTCTTGTACCTAAGCTAAAGATCCCTGCAGCGCCCAAAATACTGTGGGGTTTGCTCATCAAGGAGGTTACTGCCAGTACAATTGTGATGTGAGAGTGGGGATAGGGACGTGCTGAATCTGGGTAACAGCTTGAAAGTGCTGCTTGACCCAGTCCATGGAGCCCAGGGGCATATAAGGGGGGGCAGCTTGAAAGTGCCGCTTCATACAGCCCAGTGAGTCCAAAGACATATAAGGAGTCACCTTCACAGTGCTGATTGACTTGGTTCACTCAGACTTGCTCTGTTAATGTATATGTGGGTGTGTGTGTGTTCATCCAGTACTGGGGTTAGAGAAACCCAGCCCTAGAGAACCTAGGTCCTGCAGGAGAGCTCCATTGGGAGGGGACTTGCAGACGGGCGAAGTAGAGCTCCATATAAAAACACAAGTGACACAAGCAGTACATTGATAGAATTACAGAACCCCCCCCCCCCAAAAAGAGTAACCCGAATAAATGAGCATATACCAAAGTAACAGGCAAATCTGGTAACACGTTGCACTGGTTACTGCTATATTAGTGTTGATGGTCCCCAGTTAAGGTGTGAAAGGAAAGATCAATGGAAGGAACTGGCTCCCTTCCTTTGGACCTCATGATTTTTGGTGTTGGGGGGGATTTTAATTGTGTCAGCCGGCCTGAGGACCACTGGTCCCGTTTTCCCGACTGTCAGAGGAAACGTTTTTACAATGAGCACTACCTGGTGCAGGTCTGTTGCGAGGTCGGCTTACAGGACGTGTTTCTCCGTAGTGGAACCAGTGGAGGGCAGGCGGTAGCCTCCTATTCCTCTAACCCGAGCTCACACCAGCCGCAGATGGGGTACACCTTTCTGTGGGGACAGGCCAGGAGTCACACTGACCGGATTTACGTGAAGGAGAGCACGTCGACAGCCCAGTGCAGGGTGGTGCCAATGGACTGTTCGGATCATGCAGCTCTCACCGTGTGCTCAATGTGGGCAATTCCCTGACCCACGGCAGAAGATATTGGAAGCTGAACATCCAGAGCTTGCAAGTTAAAGGAGCGGGGTGGTGAGGCTGGCGGTGTTGGCAGAACGGGAAAGCATCAGAGGGTTCTATGGCAACCAGGGGGATTGGTGGGAGTCGGTGAGGGAGGAGTTGGCGGCTTTGTTCCTGCGGTTGGGCAAACACCACAACATTAAAGAAAGCAACGGTGCCAAGTCCTGTAGCATCACCTGTGGGATTTCCACAAGACCATCCAGGCAGGGGAGCCAGTCAGCATATGACTGTATGACCGGATCAAGCGACAGCTGGCCGAGTTCCGGGAGATGAGGCTGCAGCTGACCGATATGAATGGGACCACTGAGTGAAGGGAGGGGCGGCCTCCCCTGACATTTTTGTGACCTGCAGGGAACAGAGACAAAGCAGGGGGATGCAGGGACTCAGGGCAGGACCTACAGATACAGTAGAGAAGGACTATAGTCAATGGAGGAGGAGAGAGAGTCCTGCGAGAGGAAGCTGCTGGTGGGAAGCAATAAGTGCAGAGTGCAAGCCAGCGAGCTGAGAGTCAAAGGGGTCCAGAAAAAGAAACAGTAGTATGTCCCATGGTGTAATGGTCAGCATTCAGGAATTTAAATCCTGCAATCTGCGTTCAAATCTCAGTGGGACCTCCTGGATATATGCTGCTTTTCTGCAAAGCCTTGGATGCACCATCTGAGTGTTTTTCCCTCCTGCTGGGTGACTGATGCCCACTGGAGATAGGTCTTTGGACCGGCTGGTTGAACAGGATGACCGCTATAGGTCGGAGGCCTAGAACTTAACAGAGATTCCTGCGGTTTGATCTGATGTTTTTTTTCCTCACTGCTTCACCTCATGTCCACAACTTTGGTCCCTATACCTGCAGCTGCCACACTCTTCATCTTGCCCACATGGCATTTAAAGGAAGGAGTGCCAGGGCCAGTCTTACTAGTCAGGAAAAGGCAGGAGGGAGGAAGAGTGCCAGGCTGGAGCCCAGAACACCTTTCCTCCTCTGGGCACCTAGAGCAGAGGCGGCTGGTGCTGACCACTCCAAGGGAAGGCTTAAGAGCCACAGAACAACCAAGGTCAGGGCAAGAGGAGGGGAGGACCATGGCTATGCATGGCAAGCAGACAATCACAAAGACACCTGGTCAGTCTACACCCTGGCATGCCAAACATCCACTGAAGGCCACCAGCAGACCAACATGCAGGCTGGCTGCTGATGCTCTGTGGCCAACATCAGAAGCTGGTAGGAAAGCAGGGCCAGCCCCCTGGTGGGGCCTCTTACTGTTCCCACTCAAGGTGCTCACTTTTGCAGTGGGGCAGGAGATTTTATCCCAAGAGACTTTTCCCCAGCTGGCGAGAAGCAGAGAAACACCCTGGCTCCCAAGGTGCTATTTAGCAAGTCCCCTCAAGCACAGGGACAGGCACATATTTGGAAGAGGGAAACTGCTCTACACACTAGCCCGGGCAGCCGCCCATTTTCTTTGGCAAGTCAGGAATGGCAAAGGCTAGACTGGAATCACTTGGGGCTCATTCCCCAGCCTTTGTGACGCCCAACCCCCAACTCCTTCATGGGGCTCTAGCTGAAGCCAGAGCATTGGCCTGAGCGTCCAAGAAGAGGTTCCAGCCCTGAAGAAAGCAGGACTTTCAGCACAAAGGCAAAACTGCACAAGCGACTCGAACCCTCAATCATCTGATTGGAAGTCAGATGCCTTATCCATTAGGCCACACAAGAAAAGTCTTCTTAAACACTTCTTTAGAAAAGGTGGACACTGTGTTTCTTGGGTCATCTACTGAGGGGCGACGAGACTCTCTGGGCACAAGAAGTCAAGTTCCCAGTGAAATGTGAGACTTAATTCTCTGGAGCCAGGTGCAGGACTTTGGCAGGGAGGCTCAGGCACAGGGGATTGGGGTGCAGCAGATGGACCAGCTGTCTAGGTGCGGAGATTTAGTCGCACTGAGGCACAGGAGGGAGGAGGAGGAATCCTGCTGACAGGCAGTGGCTGTGGAGAAAAAGAGGAGGGGTTCCTGGGAGTTGTTTTGTCTCTCTTTTGCCTGCCTGCTCGCTCTTGTGATGAAAGGGGAAGAGGCTCTCAGTAAGACTGGCTAGCTCAGTTGGTAGAGCATTAGGCTCTTAATCTGAGAGTCCAGCATTCAAGCCCCTGTCTGGGCACTCAGCTTTTAAGTTGCCTTGTGTGCCAGGAGCCAAATGATTCCTGCTGGTGTCCACAGCCACACATGGATTCCCAGAAGCTGTGGCAATTTCATGAAAGGTTCCTTTCCTTAGAAATCAGGAGGGAGGCCACATCCACAGGAGCAGGTGTAGAAAGCGCAGTGTCAGGCTGGCAGGAAGTGCTGTGGGGCCAGGTGCTGAGAAAGCCCAGAGGGAGAGCAGCAGAGATGGCGGGGAGAGAGAGAGAGAAGCAATGAGGACAGAGTGCAAATGTAAAGGTGGGGTCTGGTCCTGCTATTGTGGGGAACTTCCCTGGCTTATATATGACCCCAGTGGAATTGGCTAGTGAAAGGATCTGAGTCCTCACTCCCTTATCCAGAGGCCTGCCTGACCTCGAGGACTCTCTTTCTACTCTCGTGCGTGGCAGAGACCTCGTAACCCCGACAAGGCTGGGCCCAGGCATCCTGGGGGGCTTGACCCCCAATCTTGCCCTGGTCACTTAGAACAGGGGCTGGGGTGTCCTCACTCTGGGGTTCTCTCTCCACTCTGGACACTTCTCTGACCCACTCATCATTGCTTGTGCTTCATGCAAATACCATTTATTACCCGGCAATCAATGTAAAACATAAGGAAAGATGAGAAGGTTAAAGGAAAACCCGTCACCCCGTTCTGTGGTGCAGGGAGATCACAACCAGCGTCTCTAGAATGTCAGGGCAGGTCACAGTCTCTCCTTCACATATCCTAGGCTCCTTCCCAGGCCCCGGCTGTGCTGCAGGGACACCACAGGCCAGACACTTGCTCTGGCAGTGGCCACGTGCTCTCAGGCTCTAGGTGGCAGGACTCTTCTTCCCAGCGTCAGCCCCCATGTAGGGGATACGATCCCTCCCCCGAAAATCTGGCCTGCAAGGCCTCTTGACAGGCAGCATCTCCTTGTGCTGGGCCTTCTGCCCAGGGTCCCCCTCGCTCTGCCAAGCCGCTCACTGCTCCCACCTCCAGCCCCAGTGCTGCTGCGGCTCTGCCTCCATCTCCCTGGGCTCCTCTGGCCTCTCTGGCTCCGCTTGCTGCAGCTCTGCTCCCAGCACAGATCTGCTCCCTGGGCAGCTTCTACGGCTCATGCTGCTGCGGCTCGGCTCCCAGCACGGATCTGCTCTGGGTCTCTCTGGCTGGCAGAGCTCTGCTCCCCGACTCTTCTCGGGCTCCTGCTCTCTCCTTAGCTCGGCCCCACTCTGGCCCAGGCAGTTCCAGCTCACATGGAGGATGGGACCCCCTGGCCTGGTGACTCCCTCATTAGACTGCCTGGCCTGTCAGTCTGGCTACCTTGGAGCTTTGGCCTCTCCCCATTGCCCCTGGGGATTGTCAGTCTCAGGGTCCTGATTTCCCATTGACCCTTACCCCCCATTGGGAGTAGGAACTAGAGAACCAAAAAAACCCACTAAGTTTTGGTAGGGGGCCAACAGTCCCTTACACAAGCCAGCCCCGTGAGGGTCACCGATGTCTAGAAAAAGCAGCACAAGTTGGTCCCATGGTGTAACAGTCAGCGCTCAGGACTCTGAATCCTGCAATCTGAGTTCAAATCTCAGTGGGCCCTTGTGTTGCTTTGCACTAAAGCCCTGGAGCTCACAGTGCTCATGTTCCCTGTCTCCAGTTGTGCAAGAACAACCATTTTCCCTGCTGCTGGGTGACTCATGCCTACTGGAGCCAGGTCGTTGATCGGGATGGCTGCAAGGGGTTGGGGCTCTAGAACTTGCAACGCTGGCTACTGATGCCAGCAGTCCTGCGGTTTGACCTGAAGGATTGGATTCTTGCTGCTTCACCTGATGCCCACAAGTTTGGCCCTGTTGCCACATGTTCACTCTTCCTCACATGGAGCTTGAAGAAAGAAGTGCCAGGGCCAGGGTTATTAGGTCAGGGATAGGCAGGAGGGAGGAAGAGTCCCAGGCTGGAGCCCAGAACACCTTTCCTCCTCTGGGCACCTAGAGCAGAGGTGGCTGGTGCTGACCACTTTGGAAGGTTTAAAAGCCGCAGGGCAAGAGGAGGGGAGGACCATGCCTCTGTGTGGCCAGCAGGCAGCCACAAAGACACCCAGCCAGGCTGCTCCCTGCCATGCCAAACACCCACTGAAGGTCACCTGCAGACCAGCATGCAGGGGGGCTGCTGATGCTCTATGGCTAACATCAGATGATGGTAGGAAAGCAGGGCCAGCCCCCTTGGTGGGGCCTTTGACCATTCCCACTGAAGGTGCTCACTTTGGCAGTGGGGCAGGAGATTTTACCCCAAGAGGCTTTTCCCCAGTTGGTGAGAAGCAGAGAAAGACCCAGGTTCCAAAGCTAGTTAGGAGGCCCCCTCAAGCACAGGGACAGGCGCACATTCTACATGCTAGCCCGGGCAGCCGCCCATTTTCTTTGGCAAGTCAGGAATGACAAAGGCTAGACTGGAAGCACCTGGGGCTCATTCCCCAGCCTTTGTGATGCCCAACCCCCAACTCCTTCCCAGGGTTCTAGCTGAAGCCAGAGCATTGGTCTGAGTGGCCAAGAAGAGGTTCCAGCCCTGAAGAAAGCAGGACTTTCAGCACAAAGGCAAAAGTGGACAAGCCCAACTGCAAAGGAACTCAACCATTCAATCGCCTCATCTGAAGTCAGACGCCTTATCCATTAGGCCATGGAGTCATAGGAGAAAAGCCCCTCCAAGCACTTCTTTGGAAAAGGTGGACACTTTGTTTCTCGGGTCATCTACTGAGGGGGCGGAGACTCTCTGGGCACAAGAAGTCGCATTCCCAGAGAGATGTGACACTTAATTCTCTGGAGCCAGGTGCAGGACTTTGGCAGGGAGGCTTAGGCATGGGGGA